>NC_082674.1:85991624-86291624 GCF_025265405.1 Mesoplodon densirostris
AACCCACTGTTGTACCTCTTGTCTCTTCCTCTGTCTAGTCCCCTTAGAATAAATCCATCTTGATGGCATCCATCCCCTTCTAAATATCAATATTTATTATAAATATCAATAATTCTCATGAATAAAAATTCTTTGGTGTCCTCAATACTTTTTAAGAGGGTAAAGTGTCCTGAGATCAAAATGGTTTGATAACCTCTGATTAACAACGAGATACCAATTTCCAGGACAAATTTTATGTTACAAAACAGGGATACAATCAACAAAGTCTAGAAGGTGGGGTAAACTCTACAGGATAAATGACTCCATTTCCTTAGCAAATGAATTTAAGGAAGTAAAGCAATATGAAATTCTTAACATTTGAGAGATGTATTAATCAAATACAAGGTATGTCTCATGTTTAGATCATGATTTGAACAAATCACATGAGAAAATAATTTTGAGACACTTAACTAGGTGTGAACATTTGAAAATATTAAGGGGTTCTATTATTTTTAGGTGCGATTACAATATTGTACTTATATTTAAAGTGATATTATCATTTACAGATAGATGATAGAATACTTACAGTTGAAATATGTTGTTCAGGATTTGCTTCAAAATAATCCAGTGTAGTAAGGGTAAGAAAAGGAATATAGATGAAATGAAAGGCCATGTGGGATAATTGTCATTGCTTGGTGATAGATACCTAGAGGATCAACATACTATTCATTTTGGGTTTCTTTGATTATTCTTCCATAAAATCTTGGGAAAATTTTCTGGAAAAAAGAAAAACTGAGGCTCAACAATTTGTTGAGAAAAAAAATTTAAGACCAGTCTGACTCAAGAATATAGGTGCAAAATTCCTGAACAAAATACTAAGCCAAAGAAGTTTACCAGTGTATGTAATAAATGAAGGTAAGAATATTTTAGTAAAAATATTACTAAATTTGACCACTTTAAAACAAAAACAAAAATAAAATAACAAAGTAAATGTGAAGGGAAAAATGAGAGAAAATACTTTAGATATATATCTGACAAAGAATTGATTTATAGAATATGCTTATAAAAGTAAATTCAACAAGAAATTGAACAATACATTCATTAGAAAAGAAGAGTGAAAAAACATGAGCATGCATTTCAGTAGAGAAGAAGCACAGTGATCAATACATATATGACAATATGTCAACCTCATTAGCAATCAATGAAATTAAAATCAAAATGAAATATAATTTCACACCTATCAGAATGACAAAAAAGAAATTTTGACTTTCCAAAATTTTGGTGAGGGTTTGGAACAATGAGTTGTCCATATTGCTGCTGGCAGTAGTATAAATTGATAGAAACTTTGGGAAAACTGTCATTTTCTTACAGCCTGATACTCAATCATTCCACTCCTAGGAATATATAGTTTGCATATAAATGCCAAATAGTATGTATACACAGGATGTTAATAGCATCACTAATTATAATGGCAAAAAAGCCAAAAACAAACTAAATGTCCATTAACAGGAAACTGGATAAACATTTTGTGGTTTAAATAAGCAATGTATCTGAGTGAAACTGAGTGAACCACAGTTACAAGCATTGGTATGGCTTAACCTCAAAGACATAATGTTGAGGAAAATTTATCAAAATACAGAAGATTATAAACTGTGTAATTTCATTGTTTAAAAGGTCAAAAACAAAATTTGAAAAGGCTTCTATATCATTTAGGCATACTTATACATAATAAATTATATTAAGAAGAGGGGAATGATAATTTCAAAATTCTGAATTGTTACCTCTGAATGAAGGGAGAAGGAAATTGTTGGAATGAGGGCACAGGAAGCTTCAAATATATTAGCAGTTATATACTTTTTAAGTATAATGGTGGTTACTTGAATTTAAAAAATGTTCTTTTAATCATATAGATAATACTTTTATTGTCCTCTCTCTATAAAATATGGTATTAAAAGTTAAAGAAAATTGAATTAAGTAATGTAAGAAGACCAGAAATAATTTTAAATGGTCTTTAAATTATTAGAGTTAGCCCACAGAAATCAATCTAAAACAATTGTTGAACTTCAGACAAAGGTTTCATCAAGATAGTTGTCAGGTTATAGTCATCAGAAGGCTTGACTGGGGATGGACTATCCACTTCCAAGATGACTCATTAACATGCTAAATTTGTGCTGGCTGTTGGTAGAAGGCTTCAGTTCCTTAGCACATGGACCTTTCCATAGGGCTTCTGGAGCGTTCTTACAATGTGGTGATTAGCTTCCTCCAGCACAAGTGATCTAAGAGAAAGCAAGGCAAGAGCTGCAATGTCATTTAAAACATAGCTTTAGATGTTGCACGTGGTCATTTCTGTAATATCTTATTAGTTACACGTGTCAGTTCAGTCCAATATGGTATGGACTTATATGAGCATGTAAATACCAGGAGGAAGGGATCATTAGGTCTTATCATAATAGCTTGCTACCAGAATTGGAACCTGATACTTTATCAGTTAGAAGTCATAGAAGTCAGAAGTCCTATATAAGAGGGCTGGTCCTTTATTTTATTTTTCTCCTCTAGGATATCCTTCTGAATGTATGTAATATATACCATTTTTACATGGGAGGATAAATTTCACTCAATTCCATCCAACATCCCTCAAACTTCAAATAAACTTGGATGTGTGTGAGAGTAGGAAACAGGATGTTTATCTCCTGCTAGTTACAGAATCTAATGCTTATGGCCCTACCTATTCAAAATGTTCAGTTATAAACTGAATTTATCATTCCTCTCCTGTTTAAAATCTTTCAATAGTTTCTTCATTATATATTTTTGTGATTAGCTATTGCTGCACAGCAAACTATCCCTATTTAGTGGCTTAAATAAACAATTTATTACTATTTCTAATGGTTTTGAGAGTTAACTAGGCATACTTATATGGTTTTTCCTGGGGACTTCTCATGCAGATAATAGCTGGAGCTGGAGTCACATGAAGGATCAAATGGAGGACTGAACCTCAAAGATGACCACATACAGGAGTGTACTTGATGCTGACTATTATTGGCTGAGAACTCAGTTGGATCTGTTAATTAGTGTGTCAACATAGGGCCTTTCTATGTGGCTTGGACTTCTTATAGCATGAAGGTGTCAGGATAGCAGGACTTTCTTTGTTGATCAGGGCTCTTAAAGGGCAAAGAAGAAGTGACCAGTTGTCTTAGAATAGGTTGACAAATGACATTATGTCATGTACACCATACTCTATTGGTCAAGCATGTGTTTGTATTCCCAGCATCTAGAACTTTAAGCACTCAGTGATGCTTATTTGAATAAATTAATAGATTTATTCATAATGATTTTGATAATTATAGCAGCTGCATTTAATTTCATAATGCCTTCCAGGTTTAGAAGACTTGGATTTTAATTTTATTTCTTTCATTTAATATGTTAATTTGGGGAAGTAATTTAATCCTCCCCTTCCTGGATCTGTGTTACTCAGTTTTCCAATGAGGATTTTGGATGAAGCAGACTCTGAGGTACATTCTATAATTCTCCTTTTGTTGGCTGGAATGCTGTAAATACCATGAAAGTGGGTCAAGAGACCCACTGAAAAATATTTATTGCTCTCATATTAAAACCTTAGGTACTCTTTAGGATGGTATCTTCTTACCTTATTGCACCAGAGGAATAATTTTTGAGCAAGCTTTGGGAAAATTACACTATCATGAAACCAGTCTGGAAATGGAGCCATTGCAGATCATTTTCACTCTATTATTTAGTATTGACTGTTGCAAACAACTTATTTCCAAAATGGAAACGCACATCTGCTGGGCTCTCCTTGCATATTTGTATAAATAGAATATACTTAAATAATTGTCACATAGTATTTTCAACTAAATAACTTTATTCAAGGTGTACTAATTTGTTAAATTCTGTGAGCTCAGCTGCCTTGGAGCTTTAGAAGAAAGCTAAAGAACTTTGCCTAAAGAACTTAACATGGCAACTGACATATATATATATATATATATATATATATATATATATATATATATATATATATATATATGTCATATGTATGACTATCCTTAAGCATGGTGCCTAATACATATAATCACATAATAAATGGCAGCTAATCATAATGTTATCTTCAGTGCCTGGTAGTACCATAATAGATGTTCAATAATTTTCAGTGGAATGACATAAGTACATATATATGGTCTGCAGATAAAAGTTATGGAGAAGTGACTCCATTGAATCATTTCTGTAGCTTACCAGTTAGTTGATTAATTCTTTAGCATTCAACAATGTTCTCTTGAGGACGTCAAGCTAACAATGCTTTTCCAGCTGTGTATTTTCTCTGTATCCTTAAATGCAATGAAATTATATTTATTTTTTAAAGGTATTCAGAAGTTACTAACTCAGGAAAGCACTTTACTCATAAATTCAGTGTTATCAAAGAATTGCCAAACTAATTTTTGCAGAAGCTCATCTGATTCTAACTACTATTTAATCAGCACTAATTTTGTGCCTGGCACTGTGCTAAGAGCTCTACATAAATGATCGATTTAATACCCAGATCATCATTATGAGACAGCTATGCTTACCCTCATTTTTCACACAAGAAAATGAAACTTCGGGAAGGTTGAATAATTGGGTCATCCTTCCTCAAAAGTAACCAAATGAGGATTAAAACCCCCAAAGCCAAAGCTATGCTCTTAATCTCTGTTACCCACTTTTGGGGAGAGAAGATACTTTTTTTTTCTTATAAAAAAGAAATAGAGTACTGGCTTTTGCTGCAAGGCTACCCACTTTTGAACCATGAAAGAGGAAACATTTTTTCTAAGATATTTAACTTACCATTGGAATGAACTTGACATTTAGAAGACCTAAGCCCAGAAAATCTGATTTCTGATATACATGGAGGGGGTTGAAAATACTAGGGAAAATCTGTGACTAAGGACCATGTGTGGTTCCTTGCTAAGCTACATTAACCTAATGGACACTAAGAAAAAGAATGTGTTCAGTGGAGTTATCAGATTTTCTTTACTTACTCAAATACAATGCCACCAATTCCTTGTTTCTAGAAAAGGACTGCTACTGTTCCTGTTCTCCCTGTAATAAGTCATCCAGATGCTGTAAGTTCCAACTTCCCTCTGATTTAGGCAGTTGTCAAAATTTCCAATACTGTCCATTATTTTCTTTTATCCTCAAAACTACCCTGTACATTAGGCAGGGCATCTGTTAATGTAACTCCACATTACAATGAGGAAATTCAGGAACAGGAAGGGACCCCAACTTAGTCTATGTCACACTGCTCATCTGTGACCAAGTCAGGATAAAAACTGAATTCTTCCTCTGAATTCTTCCTTGTCAGTACTAGACTCCACACTATTTCACTTGAATTAAAATATTCAGGTATTCAGCAGCAAAGACAAATTCTGAAACGATCCAATTAATTGCTCTCTGACGTGCTATATTTTTGAAAGGTTTCACCTCGCTTGATGGATTCATTAATTTTAGAACATCTTATTTGCTTTCTGCTAATGGAATTTTCAGCAGATAATTGGTTAGTTAGCTTTTCTAAGCCTCATGCATAGTTTCCATGTCATTTTATGCAAAGATATTTACTGCATGGAATATTGGTCTAATTAATTTTTGAGAGCAACTGGGAATTGCTCTAAGTTATTCTTGTCTGGTTACAGACAAGAATTCTTGTTAAGGTTACAGCATGAACCTTAACAATATCATTGGGGTTTCTTGTAAGTATAGGTGCCCACATGTGTGAATCTAGGTGCACATGTTTGCAGACATAGGTTCAGAATGGTAGTTTTGCTTTGTTAAAATTAAGACATGGTTTTCTAATTTTTCAAGTAGTACATTTTTCTATAATTGTTCTAGCTCTAGGTAATACAAGAGCTTGATTGTGTTGTATTCCAGGGAATCCTTCTGGAGTGGGGATGTATGAGAATCAGCATGCTTACAGAACGCAGAGAAAACTCACTAAGAGGATAGGCTTCCAAACCCAGGACAGTAAATGCAAAGGATGGGTGCAAAGAGAAGTCCATTACATGCAGCTTTCTTCATCCAACAGGATGGAATGAGGATAAATGTCAACTCTGGGAGCTGCAGTGGTTTTAGGCCCAAGGAATTTGTATTGAATTTGGAGAACCTGAGATAATGTAAGAAAGTAAAAGCAGTCTTGGGGAATGGTGTTGTCAGTCATAAAGGGTAGATTTTCAAAACTGAATTATGAATCCCTGCTGAACTCAGGTGCAAATTATGAAGCAAAGTTTGCAATTCAGGCAAGCCTAATAATAGACTAATGGAATAAGTGAGGGCAATTTGTCTCAAGGGCAATCTGCGGATTTGTTGCAAGTATTTTTAGGCTGGAAGCTGGAAGAGTATATTCAGATTCCATAAGATAGTGGGTAGAGTTACTAGAACACTGGATACGTTTGTTAAGATTGGTTGTGTGTCTGAGATGGAAGGAATCAGTGTGGAGAAAGTGATATTTTGAACTGGTCATGTTCTCTCCAGCTTCAAGTACTTGACACAGGGTTTTCCTTCCTTATGAAATACTCATTTGCTCCTTCCTTCATCCTTTCTCTAATGTGTTCCTAGTTATCATTTAAGTCCCACCTTAAACATCACTTTTTTAGGAAGACCTTTCCTGAAGTCTTGTCTAGATAGTGTTCTGCTATGTATTTCCCATAGCATTTTGGCCCTTTGCACTTTATTGCAATTATTTACTCTATACCTATTTTTCTGTCTGGGCTATAGGATCAGTGAAGAAAAAGACTATAGTTTTCTTGTTTACTATTATACCTCGGTCCTTAGCATTGGGTCTGGCTTGAGTCTGAGCCACACTCATGAATTCAGAGATGTTTCCAATGATATATGACTGTAACTGTCAGAGCTGAAGCTAGAACCAATGTTTTCTGGCTTCTTATCTACTGAGTTTCAGTCTAGATAGCAAAAAGAATTCTTCAGCAGTAGACTGGTGTTCTAAATCCAGAACACCATTTGGCTTGCATGGATGAGCAATGAATTTGGACTTAACTGCTCTGGTGTCAACTGTCCGTTCTTGAGAAATAGTGCTCTCATGACCTTTTCTGGTTCAGAGGAATGATATGAGAATCTAGTGAGACCTATGGTGTAAAAATTCTTTGAGGAGATTATGGTGTAACCATGTTCAAGGATATAGATGATATTAACATTATCCTTTACAAAGTTCTTTACATCTCAAATTTCAACTGCATTTTATGATGTCTGTTGGACTGGGAGATATATATATATATATATATATATATATATATATATATATATATATATATATATGCACACACACACACAAACTACTGTCTAAACAACTCATGACTTACTCAAGCTCAGTGGCAGAACTGAAATTGGCTTCTAAGTCCTTCAAAACAATATTTCCTGTATAAAATTTTAGTCAAGTTCAGTGTGGTGAACATTTATATTTTTCTACTAAGTTAAAGAGGTGGACAGCTCCACTTGCACTATTTTATTAAGAGAAAAATCCAGTAAGAACTTGAGCCCTTGAGTGTTTGTTCTTTAGCCCACTATGTCTTAGCACATCTGGTTTGATGAAAGTCAAGAATTTGACCTTGAACTCCACCTGTGACTCATAAATGCAGGTCTTCAACTTACAGGTAGTGAGCAGCAGTAAACTTTCTCCTCTGCGAAGGAGATGACTCACAGTTCAGCACTATAAATGGGGACTAACGAGTGATCAGGGACATTGCTTTCAAGTGGAGAAGGCAGCAGGCAAAACTCCAAGTGCTTGAATTATTTAGCAGAACATGCTTACCTTGGTGTTCTTGGTTTAAGCTCAAGGCAAAAGCAGAGATCCTCCAACCAGTGATTATAACCATAAATCACCCTTCTCACCACCATAAGCAATGTCTCAATGATACTCTAAAATGTGTTTTAACTTTTCACAGGGGGATAGTTTGTGATAAACTAAGTACTTTTGTCCCTCTGGTTATACTCTTTATATGTGCTTTAAATAAAGTGTTAAGGTTGTTTTATTCACCTCATAAAATCAGGAATGCATCAAACAAAGCCACCATGGGGGTGTTTATTGGCTGGAGTTTATTTTAGTGAAAAGTTTACTCACTAAACTTTTCCCACCAGCAAGTGATTGCCATGCATGTGATGTTAGGGGAGCAGTCTGATCCACACAAGGTTTTACCTACAGCAAAGTTTTGAGGAAGAGTAAAGAACTGAGTTTTTTCAGGTCAAGGATGGGTTTAAATGTATGCTTTGCCAGTTTCTGGTTATGTGAGATAAGGCAAGTGACTTAACGTCTCTGCATCTGTTTCATCAGTGAGAAAATGGAGACAATCTCTCAAGATTCTTCTGAGAATCAAAGAGAAACATTGGCTTTCCCGGCACAGCACAAGGATAATGAGGTGGCACAGCACTTTGGATCCAACTATTCCAAATTTCACATGCTAGTTCACTCCCCTGCTGACTATGTGTCTGAATGCTTCTCATGTCATCTCAACTTTAATTTTATTTTTTTATTTTTTTAATTGGAGTATAATTGCTTTACAATGTTGTGTTAGTTTCTGCTGTACAACAAAGTAAATCAGATATATGTATACCTATCCCCTCCCTCTTGGACATCCCTCCCCGCCACCCACATCTAGGTTATCACAGAGCACCAAGCTGAGCTCCTTGTGCTATATAGCAGGTTCCCACTAGCTATCTATTTTCCACATGGTAGTGTATTTATGTCAAACCCAATCTCCCAATTTGTCCCACCCTCCCCTTTCCCCACTGTGTCCACATGTCCGTTCTCTACATCTACATCTCTATTCCTGCCCTACAAATAGGTTCATCTGTACCATTTTTCTAGATTCCACATATATGTATCAATATATGATATTTGTTTTTCTCTTTATGGCTTACTTCCCCCTGTCTGACAGACTCTCAGATGGTGATGATAACATCTACCATCCAGGCTTCTTTGTAGGGTGAACAAACATTTGCTGCTACCTGACAGCTTTGGAACCATGATCCATCTTCCGAAGTTCTCTGCCTACTCTTCCCTCCCACACCTCGTTTGACCATAAACGTTAGGTGCTTGTGTTGCCTCATTGAAACCCATAGCCCTCTGTCACGTCCCACTGTTTCGTCCAAACATCTCCAGCTGAATTCCATCTGTCTCTGACCAGAATTTGTTTATTCTTTGTCCCGATTATAGACCCCTTTTTGTTTCTTTGAGATACAAATAAAATAATCTTTAAAGCTCAATGCTAATAAGGTATTATAAGGTTAAAACTATTAAAAGCTCTTTATGGAGACTTCACTCTTTAAGCAGGAAGAACAATCTCAAAATGTGCTCATTTTATGCTCCATGGCAAGCAATCTGGGAAATTTTTTTCTTTCTCTGTGTGTGTGTGTGTGTATTTACATTTTTTGGTATTTTTGAAGGGGATAGTTTTCCATAGACCTTCAAAATGGGCCACATGAAATGCTGATATGACACCAGAAATTTGGAGCTCATTCAACATTTATCTGGCTAATGTATGGGTAGCTCATCATATTTAAACTAGGTGTGTTTGTATGTGGGAATTTCTGGACATGCCTGGGGGACCTGTAACTGAAACCTGAATTTCTCTAATTATGGATTCAAATTCTAATTGTGCATTCCCCTTAGAAATAAAAATTTGAATTTCACTGACTTCTGACCACACTTGCTGATGCAGGGCCTTCTATAAACTCTCTATCCTTCATGCTACCTCAAGAGTGTCTGCAAGTTTGAGGGGTACTTCACAAGTGCTTGTGGGCAGGTCTTCTGATATTGCAATTCCAACTTCCAGTACTGTCTCCACTGAAGTCTCCTACTGGGCATTACCACAGATGTATAGCTTGCAAATGGGCAAGGTCACCAGTGCTCACATGACAGCCCTATAGATCTGGTGGTAGACTGTGAAAAAGTGTGTGTGGGGAGGATGAGGAGAAGGTGGACCTCTCCACTTCATCTTATATCCTGTGAGAGGATTTCCAAAGCAGTGCCAAGGCCCCTAGTACTTTGGGATCCCTTATGCTTAAGCCCTACTGTTCCAGCACTTTTCTACTGTACCAGCTGTTTCTGTTTCTGGCTAGCCAGTCACCCCTCTCTCTCCTGAGAGACAGACATGGATCTGAGCAACGGGATTGGGGCAGGCTTTGTGTGATGGTCATGATACTGTATTCAGAATCCGTCCTCTTCTCTCATGGCTCAGGCTTTGTGACAGTCAGATGTGTCTACCTGATCCTCTTTTCTTGGTAAATTCTTTCTCAAAACACTCTTCAGCTTTCTACAAATAAATAAGATTCTGTTTGGCCTGAGCATTTCCAGATAGTTGCTGAAACATATCTGAACCCAAGATCTACGAACAACTTAGATTCTAAGGTACAGTCTTATACTTGGGGGATAAAGCTGAAACCAAGAGTCCAGGATAAATTTTGTATGCTTACCTTGGTAGAGGAGTGGTATGAATAGAAGTTAAAATGTGACAGAGCTGCTAGAGATGGAGAGACCAGTTAGGGGCTGAAAAATGTTGTATGGACAAATGTGTACCTAAACTACCATCACAATAATAGTAGTGAGGCTGGTACTTGATTTCATTGTTTTATTATTTTCCTTTCGTTCCTTAGAAAATGGATCGAAAGAGAGATAGGGTCACATGGATATTAGTAACCCAAATTTACATGTGAGGAATCTGAATCTCAGAGAGGAGACATGACCTATCCAAATGCACGTACCTGGTAAGGTATAAAGCCTGGTCAGAGTCTAGGTAACACTAATATATACACCTAGAAAACAATTATGATGGAGGAAAGTGGAGAGGATTTTGATTTTGGACATGTTAGTTTAAGGTTTTGGTAGGAATTCTAAGAGGAAATGTGAGACTGAGGGTCAGAAACAAGGTCAGGTTTAGATTTCTCAGTGGAGTATCTACCTGATAAAACTCCTGATTCCATTGGTGTGGGTGACTGAAGGAAAGAACTAACCTAGAGTGGTGAAACGGCCCGAGCCTGAGAATCGGTGAGAAGGCATGGAAGACAGCAGTGCAGGTGGAAGCAGGGCCAATACCCACCTTTTCCCACATGGATGCTGTGCTATTCATAAATCCACCTGCACATGTCTTTCCAACCACATCAAGGCTCTTCAAGGGCAGGAATTGTGTCTTTGCCTTATTTTTCATATACCATAGTGCCTAGCACAGGGCTGGGTACAGAGGACTTCAAAGTGAGAGGGAAATAGGCATCCTGATAACAACTTGGTCCTTGGAAATTCTCTAGCCTCAAATATCTGTGACAAGTAAAATAATGTAAATAAATATCAAGGCTGTTTGATTTATTACTCCTGTCATGCTGCACAGTGTGACACATCACAGCATGTGATATGTCACATGCTGTGACACATTGAATAAAATCTTCAATTATGAAAAAAAGGAGGGCTTCCCTGGTGGAGCAGTGGTTGGGAGTCCGCCTGCCAATGCAGGGGACGCGGGCTCGTGCCTCGGTCCGGGAAAATCCCACAGGCCGCGGAGCGGCTGGGCCCGTGAGCCATGGCTGCTGATCCTGTGCATCCAGAGCCTGTGCTCTGCAACGGGAGAGGCCACAACAGTGAGAGGCCCACGTACCTCCCCCCCCACCAAAAAAAGAAAGAAGCATAAGTTTAAATATAAGATGTTAACCTGCTGCAAAAATGTTGAGATACAATAATAACTTGAAGGTACACTGTTTAACTCTTTTAGCAAGAGAGATGAGAAAATAGCCTGGTCCCTCATCCTGCTATCAAGGTGAGTTCAGTTTCAGGATGCATCTAATTGGCATATGTTTTGACCTTTGAAATTACCTTCAACACCTAAATATTTCCTGGCACATTTATCTCCATTGAGCTGCATTATCAGGGTTGCTTTTTTATCAACCTGAGTTGCTGTTTTATCTTCAGCCTTTGAGACCCAATTAACCTGGAACCAGGAAGAGACACCTCAACAGCAGTGGAGTGGTCATCTCACCAGCAATGGTCAAAGGCAGAGGGGGTGGGGAATGGGTGGGGCTACTAACTGGAAGTTTGAGAAGGTTTTTTCCCTCTGCAGAATTTCCTTGCCATAAATTTATTGAATCTTAGGATTGGAAGATACCCTAAATTGTACCCAAATCAACTCTATGTAAAATTTAAGTACATTCCATGATGGGAAACTCGATCTCTTGAGTCAAGCATTTTAATCCCAGCCCCATATTTTTTTCTGTCCCACCACACTCTGGGTTCACCCACAGCAATGGGACAGGACATCATGGGTTTAAGAGCCGAGTGGTGTGTGGAGGGGGAGACAGCTGCCTGGTGAAGCTGCAGTATGACCATGAAGCCAGGAGAAGCAACTAATGTAACTTGCTCTTCAACCCTAACTCAGTCCTCTCCAATTCCATTTAGACCTGCTTCATTTCCCTCCCAACTCTATCTTTTATGCTTCCTCTTAGCTCAATCTCATGCTCAGTTCTGTGGGGAAAATGACAAATACATAAGATGTGATTTCTGCTTTAGGATGCCCTGAGCACATGCAGAGTCCAGAGATGATGGCTGGTCAGGGCTCTGACCAGACCTCAGACTGCAGTCTGCACACTCAGCAGGCTGCAGCTATGAAGACCGTCCTTCTGAATTTAACATCTCCTGACAAGATTTGCCCTTGCTGATCTATGACTTGGAACATACTTTGCTCAGAGTTGTGCTTGCTAATTTCTTCTCAATCCAAATCTCACCTCAGCAACCTTTTCCCATCATCCCTATATAACACCCTCCCTCTCCCCACTCCAACCCTCTGTCTATCTTACAATTTGCTGCCTTATTTTCCTAGCAGCTCTCATCGCTATCCAGGATTGCTTTTATTTGCTGGTTTGCTTGCTCCTTTGCCTATTGTCTGACCCCTGCTAGAGTGAGAACTCCAAGAGATTAGGGCCTGGCCTGGTGGGTTCAGTGTCATTCGCACAAACTGTTTGCCTTGAACCTACTGACACACAATAAATTTATTTAAATAAATGAAAGCATTCACCCAGGAATTAATCAAAGATTAATTATCAACATATTTCCTGACACAGGTGAGTGGCCCCATTGGCTCACTGAGATCATAAGGGGTCACTTAAAGGGAGGCGAGAACCTTCAGTGGGAATTCCTGGCTGAAGGAAGCTAATAAGCTAATAAGTACAGGGTGTGTAGCAATTTTTCTTTATCAATTTCCAGAACCACTCCCTCTCTCTCCCAGATCTTAGAAGGAAACAAAACAGCCCTATGTTTAAAATGTAAACCCAATCCTCTGCTAGCAGCTTGTCCTGGACAGGGCCAGGCAAGGCAGGGCAGCTGGCCAGCCAGCCCCCAGCCCCCTGACCCTTGGATGGCAGGAGACCAGCTTGAGGATGGTAAGGAATGAGTTGCAATTCAGATTGCTGTTGTTTACCTTTGCTTTCAGTTAAAGGACTGAAGACATGGGGTCTCCCTGCCTCCTGGCCTGGGAGACCAGGTGATGGACCACTCTTAGGAAGACAAAGGAAAAGTGAGGTAATCAGGAAGTGGTGGGCAAGATCAGAAGAAGCCACTGGAGGAGAGTCCATCTGTGTAATCTGCCAACGGATTTGCACTCAGAGGAAGTAGAGAGCAGCGTGGTTGGAGGGGCCTCCAGTGGTCCCAACTGAGAAGAGGTCCCTCACACAATGTCTCCTCAGCACATGATGTCCAAAGGTCATCTCAAATATGTCATTCCAAGACTTCTTGATCCATCACCACCCCCATGGTTTCAAACTTGTCTCTCCCCAGCTCTTCCTCATCTCCCTAAGTGACATCAACATCTACCTAAGTTGCCCAAGCCAAGACCTGAGGAGGCTCCTCGAGGCCCTTTCTTTCCACCACTGTCAACTTCACATCTCAAGTAGATCCAAAATCAGCCTATTGCTCTCCATCTTCAATGCTACCATCCTGGTCCAGGTTAACATCACCTCCAACCTGGACTGTAACCACCCATCAAGTCCTTTGGTTCTACGCATACTCCTCTGTTCTTTATACAGAAACTGAGATGATCTCTGAAGGATTTAAATCAGATCAGCCCACTGTCTACCTCATTTCTAAAAACAACAACTACCTGCCTGATTTAGTCCTTGGTTCTGTTTAGGTATCTAGTCAGGATATTTAGTAGTACTGTATCCCCTGGTCAATGGGGCAGATGAATCCAGAACTAGGGAGACCACTGCTTTATTTTGAGGCTCAAGTTCCATGGCAATCCAGTAGTCTTGAAGCCCAAGATTAATTGTAAGAGAAAAGGGTTCCCGAAACTTAACATTTTAAAAACAAAGCTTGGAGGTCCTAATGATGAGTTTGACTCTAAGGTATAACATAGGGAAATGCAAGATATAACATCAAAGTAGATCCTCCAAAATTGAAAAGTGGACTAAATCTTTAAGGAGGGACTAAGTTACTATGATGTCTGAGTCCTGAGAAGAGACATAGTATCCTATTCCCCTAGATCTTGTCCTGGGCTCTTTTTAGGAATAAGATGATATTTCAGAGGGAAAACACTGGAAGATGAGAAGTAATATGAGATTATCCAATGTGGTGCTCTCTCTCCTGCCATGCTCTGTGTGGTCCAGGAACAGTCTCACTAAGAGGAGGTGTCCAGGTGAGTGAGCCTCATGTGGTACCCCTGATGCTCTCAGCCTGTGTTGGCACACAGGGATGCCATTGGGTGTTCTTCTGTATGTCTGTGGAAGGAACAGGATGTGTGAGAGACCTGGGTGGATGGGAGAGGCCTGGGGTTGGGATGAGGATGTTGCAGCATGTGACAACCTGGAGCAAATGACTAATCCAGAACATGGCCATTATCAGCAGTAACAATGTTAACTCTAGAGAAACCTCTCAGGAGCAGCCACATCTCTTCAATCCCAGGGAGAGAACATTCGATGTCCATGTCCGATGTCAATGTCCAAAGGCAATGTATAGAAAAGTGACCCTCCCTCTGAAGCCATGACACTACTCAGCCTTTGCCTACACCTGAGACGGAGTATAAAAAGTGACTTCTTGAGACAATATTAAAAGACATGGTTAGTTTAAACTTTGACCTGCACTGAGTGGGAAATTAGCTTGATGCTGAGGTAAGCTCATGCACCACTAGGCTATCCCCAAGACCATGGAACAGAAAGACTCCAACATCAAATTTTAATGCTGGAATCACAGTCTTCATTAAATCAATGGAAACTCACAATGAGAATGAAGCAAAGGGGAAAGATAGGGAAAATTAATACACTTCAGAGAGGCTGCAAGAAGGATGGAAGGACCAACCACACTACCTGTATCTTGGGACCCAGGATGTCTGCATCTCCTCTCTCTCTCTATAGCTTCAGCCTCCCCCACTGATGGCATCATTACAAGAATCAGAGTTGACATTCAGGTAAGAGACCCACAGATGGAAGTTGCCCTGGGCCAACAACACAGATTTGCTCTAGTGAAGAAATTTAGGGACAAGTATACCTGTTTGACAGCTGCAGCTTGGCAATTAGCCAGATAAACAGTTGGCTAATTGGTTTTATTCGTGTTTCTTGGGAAGAGGACATATAGAGCCAGAATGGGAGTCTCCAATGGGCCACTGAATCGACCTTATGTACATTCAGGGTTAATATATATTTAGTGTCTCTGTTTAGTACCTTATAAATCTTGTGCATATTTAGTGTACAGCAGTCATTTAGTACACAGGTGCCTCATAACTGCTAGGTGTCTTTTGCTCCTTCATCTCTTCCTATCTATGTTTAACACACACATGTTCTACCTATCAACCATTATCTGCATTTAACTTAAAATATTTCTATTATCAAAGATGAATGTCTTATGGAAATTCATCTTTAATTTTAGAAATGAATATAATCTGCAGAAAAACTGAACCACTTTGTTGTACACCTGAAACTAACACAGTATTGTAAATCAACTATATTTCAATTTAAAAAAAAAGAGAAATGAATGTTTGCTAAAAGCAAATGCACTTTTACATCATTACAACTTGGTTGCCAATTTACCTCAAAGATAAATTTTAAACTAGGAATAAATACAATATCTTTGGGATGTTTAAGCTTTCCTTTATTTTTCCTTTATGGTAAATCTTTTTCTTTATTTTTTTATCGCCATCATTGGGAATGAGGAATCAAGAGCAAGATGAGAAGATTTACAGGAAAAGAAAGCTATTTGATTTTCTACTTCTGAGCTTTAGTTCATAAAATGTCACTGGAACACATTGCAGAGCAGAACAGTATCCAGGAAATTGATTATTGTGCTCCATGACCTTCTTTTCTGCTCCTCTCCTTCTCTGAGGTCCCTTGTCTCTCCTCAACCAGGGCTCGATTTATGCTTAGTCTATTGCATCTGCCTCCACCCTTCACTGTGCTGGAGACAGTCAGCACCTGCTTCAGGCCCTCAGCAGTTCTGGCTTCACCTCTGACTCTTCCCTGGAGATAGAGAGTGGACTAAGACCCTCTGATTTCACACAGAGGCACCTGCTGCCCATGCTGTTGACTTACTCCCATTTCATTTCCAAAATGAAAACATTCTGTAAAGGGAAAAAGTAAGGAGGCCCTCAGCAGTTCTGGCTTCGCCTCTGACTCTTCCCTGGAGATAGAGAGTGGACTAAGACCCTCTGATTTCACACACAGGCACCTGCTGCCCATGCTGTTGACTTACTCCCATTTCGTTTCCAAAATGAAAACATTCTGTAAATGGAAAAGGTAAGGAGTCCCTGAGCTGTGTTCTGTTGCTGTTTCAGGTGATGAGCCAGGGTCTGCTGAGAACCTGCCTATTCTGACAGGGACCCCAGCTGGGCTCCTGCAAGGAAGCAGCAGTGCCAGGTCTGAGGGAAAATGGGAGGAGAAGATGTGAGTCTTCAGTGACAAGCATCACCTACACAACTGAGCCACCGGCCAGTCTGAAACATCTGTGAATGTGAGTGTGATCTTATCAAATTGTAAGTAAGATTATTTCTTATCTCCAAGGTACTTCAGTGACTCCCTCTCTAAGTGATGAACTCCAGACCCCTTTCCCGTTTTCCAGCAGGAAAACACTGCTGGTCCTATCTACTGGGATCTTACCCTGCTTTTTCAGTGACTCTCCCTGGCCTAGGCCTCTGGACAGCCCCAAAGGGAAACAGTCCCCTCCCAAATACAGACAGTCCCTGATTTAGGATAGTCAACTTAAAAGTTTTCGACTTTACAATGGTGTGAAAGTGATATGCATTTAAGAAACCATACTTGGAATTTTGAATTTTGATCATTTCTCAAGCTAGCGGTAACTGGTACGATATTCTCTTATGATGCTGGGCAGCAGCAGTCACCACAGCTCCCAGTCTGTCATGAGATCAGCAGGGTAAACAACCTATTGGTTGTCCCATTAGGAACCATTCAACCAATAGGAACTTGCAACCATTCAGTACCCAGACAACCATTCTGTTTTTCATTTTCAGCATAGTATTCAATAGGTTACATGAGATATTTAATACTTTATTATATAATAGAATTTGTGTTGGGTGATTTTTCCCAATTGTATGCTGATGTAGGTGTTCTGAGCACGTTGAAGGTGGGTTAGGCTAAGCTATGATGTTTGGTAGGTTAGGTGTCTTAACTGCATTTTCAAGTTATCATATTTTCAGTTTACAATGGATGAGTTTATCAAGATGTAACTCCATTGTAAGCTGATGAAGATCTACCCTGAACCAGTTGACACCTCCAAGATTGTGACCATGCTGTTCCCTCTGCCTCGAATGGCTTCTCCCTCTCTTCATGCCTATTTTCTGTCTGGAGAATTCTCTGCTCTCCACCACTGCTTGATTGAGCCAGTATCATAGCTCTTCACAAAGCTTGCCTTGGTCAGTTGGAAAGTGTCTCTTCCTAATGTGAATTGTCTCTGAAGTCAGGAACTGTATCTTACCTCTGAGTCATCAGAACGATACCCAGTTCTCTGCACATTGTAATTGAATTAATTAATTTCATTAATTTATTAATTAATACCGAGCTATTGTTGCAGGTTGTCCTATCCCATGCTCAGGCAAGGGCTCCAGTATCCAAACACATGTTACTCACTGATGGCTGCTCATTTATGAGGCTTGAACTGCTGGCCAATTTTGCTTCCTCAGGTAGAAAGTAAAAAGACTTAATTCCTGACAGTTCCTTGGCTGGTGATTGTAATAGAATATTATGTCAAAGTCCAAGAAATGGAATTGCACTCAACCATGGTGGGTGACATGCACAATTAAAGATGTTTATAATTAGCATTTGTGAACACAATTTAAGATTAAATGGTTATAAAGAGGATACTCACGAGGTTTGAGGTCTCCTTTTCCAGACTTATACTCTTTTTTTCTATTTTCATGCTGAAAATCAATTATGCATGAGGAACAAAGTGGGAAAATTGTACATTTTCATAATGTGTTTCTTTTAATGAAGGACAAAGCAAGAAGGGAGACAAAAAAGGCAAAGCTCATTTGACTCATGGCTTGATTATTTGTAAAGAGATAAATACTTACTTGTAATCAAATGGACACTTCCTTTTTTTAACTCGAGGACTAGAAAAGAACTGCCTTAGTGCAAAGAATAATGTCATTTCAAAATGGAAAAAAAAATAGGGAATTCCACTGATAGCTTTTCTTTTAAACTTGACTCTAGAAGGAGGTTTCTTTGATACTGGAAAACTTTGATGATAAACGCGTTCAAATTCACTGTGGAGGCATCATATTAACAAGGAGGAAGGATTTGCAATTTGGTGACTTATTTTAGAATCCTGAAACTTTTGCCTGTCCCCAATTCCTAGGGATGCTGGTATCTAGAAAAAGGTGCATCCCCCATCCTACCTGGAAGTCAACCAATATAGCTCTGCAATCCTGTCAGTAAAGTTTCATCAGATGTCCAATAGCAAACTCCTCTAGAAGGGAACCACATTTGTGATAAATATCTTACTGTGAATTTTGAAAATTGAAGCCCAACCGCATGGTGAGGATTTGAGGATTTGGTGAGGCCTAAGGCATAGGTAATGATACCTATCTATCTATCTATCATCTATCTATCTATCTATCATCATGGATCCATCTAATGATCTAGGGAGTTGATGAGTCTAAGTGTGTGTGTATTGGTTTCATGCTGGTTTAATCCTTTCTTATATAAATACTATTATATGAGAGACAATATACCACTTTCTTTAAAAGCATGAATTTTTCAAGCTGTCAGGTTGATGCTTGCATACTGTCTCTGCCTTTTAGTAGCAAAGGGAAAGGATATGTACCTCACAGGCTCAGCATGATCTTCAATAAGATAGTATTTTAATAGAGTGTGCCTGGTTCACAGAAAACCTTCAATATATGCTTGTTGCTGTTACTATTGCAAAAACTGTCTTCATCTCTTTGGCATTCTTCAAAAGTCAGGTTTCAAGTGCAGGACCTGGATGAGAAAGATTTCTGCTGTTCTAGTTATCACTTCTCAAGTTGGACAAGATGCTGGAGTGATGACTGGCCTCCAGTTCCAGTATTTTACTGTCTCATGACCTCCTGTGCCCCCCTCAGTGGATGTCAGGGGATGCCACACCAGAGTCCTGTCATTTAAGTTCTGAATTCCTATTATTTGTGATCTGCTCTGAGGACAAACTCTATACAAAATATTCTGGGTGTGTGTTCTGAGAAAGTCAAGATATGTTTGCAGGAGCAGATAGCATGTCCATTGATACAAGTGGGGTGTTAAATTTCCCTACTATTATAATTATTTTGTCAGATTCTCCATTTATGTTTGTTAATATTTGCTTTATATATTTAGGTGGTCCTATACTGGGTGTATATATGTTTATGAACACTATCTCCTATTCTTTTATTGATCCTTTTATGATTACATAATGCTTGTCTTTGTCCTTTATTATAGACTTTGTTTTAAAATCTACTTCGTCTGCTATGAGTAAGGCTACCCCAACTTTCTTTTTGTTTCAATTTGCATAGACTATCTTTTTTCCATCCCCTCACTTTCAGTCTGTGTGTGTCTTTAGGTCTGAAGTGAGTCTCCTGTAGGCAACATATAGGTGGGTCTTGTTTTTTAAATACAATCAGCCACCCTATATCTTTTGATTGGAGAATTCAGTTCATTGACATTTAAAGTGATTATTGATAGGTATGCACTTATTATCATTTTGGTATTTGTGCTCTGGTTGTTTTTGTAGTTCTTTTCTTGTTCTTTTAGGCTCTTTTCTTGTGGCTTGATGATTTTATTTAGTGTTATATCTGTGTTTCTTTTCACTTTAGTTTTTGTACATCTATTGTAGGTTTTTTATTTGTGGTTACCATGGAGTTCATATATGTTGACCTATAAATATATCTAACTGATTTAAACTGATAGTCATTTAAGTTTAAACACATCCTAAAACAACTACGTTTTCTACTCTCCACTCCAACGTTTTGTGGTTTTGATGTCATATTTTATATCTTCATGTATGTTCCTTAAGTGTTTATTGTAGTTCTAGTTAACTTTACAATTTAATTACATTTTAACATTCTTACTAGCTTATTTATGTGGTTGTTCCACAGCCTTTAGTATTTATTTGCTTTTACCAGTGAGATATTTTCCCTTCCTATGATTTCTTATTTCTTATTGTAGTCTTTTATTTTTCACCCAAAGAAGGCTCTTTAACACTTTTTGCAAGGTTGGTTTAGTATTGAAGAACTCTTCTGGTTTTTGCTTGTGTGAAAAGCTCTTATTTCTCCTTCAATTCTGAATGAAAACTTTGCTGGGTAAAGTATCCTAGGTTGTAGAATTTTTCCATTCAACACTTTAAATATATCATACTACTCCCTTCTGGTCTGCAAATTTTCTGCAGAAAAATCAGCTGATAGCCTAATTGGGGTTCCCTTGTACATGATTCTTTGTTTTTCTCTTGTTATTTTTAGAATTCTCTTTTCCTCTTTAACTTTTGCCAATTTAATGATGATACGTCTTGTTGTAGGTCTCTTTGGCTTCATCTTATTTGAGACTCTGTGATTCCTGTACCTGGATATCTGCTTCCTTCTTCAGGTTCAGGATGTTTTCAACCATAATTTTCTCAAATATATTTTGTGCCCTTTTCTCTCTCTCTTCTCTTTCTGGGATCCCTATAATGTGAATGTTAGTATGCTTTATATTGTCTGAGAGGACCCTTAAGCTATTCTCATTTTCTTTAATGTGTTTTTCTTTTTGCTTTTCTGGTGATTTCTATTAATCTGTCTTCCAGATTGCTTATGCATTCTTCTGTATCACCTAATCTACTAATATGTTAATTCCTTCTAATGTATTTTATTTGTTATTGTATTCTTCAGGTCTGACTGGTTCTTTTTTAAGTTTTCTAGTTCTTTGTTAAAATTCTCACTGTGTTCATCCAAATTTCAGTTAGCATTCTTCTTATTATTGCATTGAACTCTTTATGAGGTGAATTATTTATCTGTGTTTCATTAGGGTTTTTTTCAGCATTTTTTCTTATTCTTTCATTTGAAACATATTCCTCTGTCTTCTCATTTTGTTTAACTTTCTGTGTATCTGAATTCAGGTGAAACAGTTACTTATCTCAGTCTTGAGTGCATATCCTTGTGTGGGATCATCCCTATGCAGTCTGCTTGTGCCCACTGGCTTTGGTGGAACAGCTGGATTTGAAGTGAGCATGGGCTGTGTTTTCCCTCAGAGTGTGCTGACAGCCATCACCTTGGTGTGAAGCAAGGCTGGAGATTGAAGGGCTAGAGCCAGAGCCAGGTATAAGGTGGGGCCTCTCCTTTGCTCAATGGCTATCACTACCCTAATGGCGATGGGTTAAGGGGCTGGAGGAGGAGGCCTGAGAGTTTTGGTCTTTTCCCATACGTGATGGCAGTTTCCACCTTGTTTTGGGATGTGGCCAGGGCCTAAGGGCTTGTGGCTGTACTGCTGTGCTTCTTTTACTTTCTCCCCAATGTGCATGCCTTGGTTAGAGGCTGGCTGGGCCAGAGGGGTTGGTGCCACACCACTGAGCTGGCCCCACCCCCTTCCAAGTGTGTATAGGGATGTGTACGCTTGTGATCATGGTCTCCACCCTGGAACAATTTTACTCCCTCCAGAGTGTTTGTAGGATGCTGGCCATGGCTGCCTCCACCCTGATCAGAGGCAGGGCCAGGGTCTGAGCTGCCTCTGTTCCCTCCAAGCTTATGCATTCCCATTGTTAACAGCAGCCTCTGCCTTAGTGGGGGCAAGAGCGTCTGGAGCAGGAATCTGGTGCAGGCTTGGGGGTGCTCTGGGGTGCTCTTGCAAAGCTAGCCAAAGCCCCAAACAGTTTCAATGTGTTGCCTCTGTGCTATAGCTGGGAGTAAGCAAAGCAAGACTGTGCATGCACCCTTTAAGAGTGGAATTTTTGGTTTCTTAGAGGCCTTGGGTAAGCCCCACTGGTTTTCAAACCAGCTAAGGGACCTCATCTTCCCGGTATTAGACTCTAGGGCTGGGGAGTCTAATATGTGGCTTGAACCCCACACTCCCTGGGGAAGATCCACTAGCCTGTGATAACACCTCCTCTTCTGTGTCCCTTGTTAGGGGTGTGGTCCTGAGTAGATTGCTTCTCTTCCCTTCCTACTAGACTCCACATGGATCATTCTTTACAGCCTTGGTTGTAGAAAAGCTGTCCTGCTAGACTCCAGGTAGATTTCACCAAGAGTCAGTCTATATGTAGTTGTAGTTTTGATGTGCTCATGAAGTTATCTGAGCCCAGTGTCTTACTACTCTGCCATCTTGATCTCTCCTCTAGGACCACACTTTTTAATTAGGTCACAGACTTGGTCGTCCCAGGGGCTAGAGGAGGCCAGGCTTGGAGAGACTGACAAGAGCAAACCAGGTGCTCATGGCAATGAGGAGATTTCACACGTCTGGACCCAGGGCTCCCAGTTGCCATGGTGAGGCCCTGCCACATCCACTTATGGGAGATGCACAGTGAGTTTCTGCAGCAGGGAGGTGGTATCCAGCTATGGAAGTTGCCACAGGTCACCACTTACCTTCCATCTTTCCATCCTGGATATTGCAGGATGCAGGGATTTTACATTAGGCATAAAGAGGCTCATGTTCCGAGCCTGGTCCGTGGATGGAATCCTGGCTGCAAAGTCAGGCCTGGGCTTAGGGACCAACCTAACTGCTTGTATTGGGTTGTGCTCAGTGTCCAGAGAGGTGGCTGAACAGCAGCCCTCTTTAGGAACATTCCTGTCTCATGAGCCACAAACACTGAGAAGAGTGGTTGGAAACAGTGGTCCAGCTGCATTGCCAGCAAGGTGTAGCCAGAGAGCCCTGACTCAGAAAGGAGCTGAAGTGGGACTTTCCTGGTGGGACAGTGGTTAAGAATCCACCTGCCAAAGCAGGGGATACAGATTCGAGCCCTGGTTTGGGAAGATCCCACATGCCGCAGAGCAACTAAGCCCGTGTGCCACAACTACTGAGCCTGTGCTCTAGAGCCCGCAAGTCACAACTACTGAGCCTGTGTGCCACAACTGCTGAAGCCTGCGTGCCTAGATCCTGTGCTCTGCAACAAAGAAAAGCCACCACAATGAGAAGTCGGTGTACTGCAAACAAAGAGTAGCCCCCACTCTCTGCAACTAGAGAAAGTCTGCACACAGCAACAAAGACCCAACACAGCCAAAAATAATTAATTAATTAATTAATTTAAGGGAAAAAAAGGAAAGAAAAGAGCTGAAGTGATAAGGAAGCTGGACCTGGGGTAATTTCTGCTCTAATGACCAAAGGAAGGTGGAGGTCTTTTTGTTTGGAAGCCCACATCTTCGGACAGGGTAGTTCTTGGAGTCTGCTGGCAATGTTTAGAACAGAGACATTTCTGTGCAACTTTAAGCCAGTTCACTCATTTGCCAACTGGACAGCAGCAAAAAAAAAAAAAAAAAACCAAAAATACCCCAAACAAACAAAGAAAAACAAGGGAACCTCTGTCTCCCTGGACTCATCTGTACCCATTGCCTTGCACTCGCTTTATTCTCTGTCTGTGTCACCTTGGCTTCTAAACTTAATGGACTTTGCTCTTCTCTCTGAGCCATGTCATTAGCCGCCAGACCTGGCCTTAGAAAATGGCCCAACCCTTCGCCACTTACAACAGTACCTCCTGTGCCCTGCCCTGTCCTAGGGATCCACCCCAAGTATCTCTGCTGCCATGCTGTCACCTCCAGGAGATCAAACGCGTGCAGGTGAGAAGTGAATGGCATGAACTCAGTGCCCACAAGAATGAGGAGGAGAGGAAGGGATTTGGGGAGCATGGGGGATACAGGGTCGGTTAGGAGAGGATGATGGCGTAGATACTGAAGCTGAGGAAATGGCAGAAGCTCGGGTTATGTCCCAGTTTTGCAAGTGTGTTTCAATTCCTACCAGGGGCCTCCTCCTGGGTCAGGCCATGCCACGGAGAGGACAGGGCTGGGGACAGCCAGTCTCTGATTTTGGAAAACTCGACTTTATTTGAAAGAAGAAAGTGACAATAGGCAGAGATCTAGTGTAGAGTTTGCTCTGGTCAGAATGTTTGTGTCCCCCTGTATGTTGAACTCCTAATGCCTGATGTGATGGTATTAGCAGGTGGGGCCTTTAGGAGATGCTTATTTTATGAGTGGAGAACCCCATGAATGGGATGAGTGTCTTAGAAAAGAGGCTCCAAGAGATCCCTCAACCCTGCCACTGTGTGAGGACACAACAGGAAGGTGCTTCTTGTAACCAGGAAGAGGGCCTTCACCAGAACTGACCATGATGGCACCTTGGTCTTCCAGCCTCCAGAACTGTGAGAAATAAACTTTTGTTGTTTTTAAGGTACCCAGTCTGTGGTATTTTGCTATAGCAGCCCAAATAGACTAAGATAGGGTGTAACCACACTTGGAGTGTGTTGGCATCAATTTTATTTATTATTGGAATCAGAATAGTAAATGAGATGAACAGGACTTTGGTTTGTTTAAAAGGTGCTGACCTGGGAATCAGATGCCCTGGGTTCAGGTCCTAGAAGTTCTATGTGACCTTGAGCAAGTCACTTCCCCTCTCTAGATTTATTTCTTTATTGTTATAACAAAGAGATTGAACTGAATGATATTAAATGAATGATATGAACTGAAAGATATTAAAGCTAATGCTTTCTGTGTATCAGGGCTTTGGGTATATTTTTTCACTTAGTTTTCCTAACAACCTTCCTGAAGGTGTTGTTATCACATTTTACAGACATGAGACTTGACCATAGAGCGTTTAAATGACTACCCCAGGGGCTTAGGTCCAGATCTGAATCCAGGTCTGCCTGGTCCAAAGCTCATGCACTTTTCTACTATTGTTCTCTGTGGATTTCAATCAACACCAAATAAAATGAGTGAATGGTCTCTGCCCTCAGGAGGCTCACAGACTATGAGGGAGAAAAATAACTATAGAGCAATGCCTGCCTTGTAAAGAGGTGCAGAGAGGAGAGCTGTGTGTATGATGGGAAAGGGTATCAGAAGACGAGCAGATGATTAGGGAGAGCCAGAGGGAAGAGATGCCATTTGCACTTGGCCTTGAAGGATGAGTAAGACTTTGAAGGCTGGAACAGGGGAAACTGCCAGCCAGCATAAACAGTGTGAATAAAGGTGTAGAATATGGACATACACATGCACCTGAGGCTGATAAGCCGAGGGTGGCTGGAACACAGGGAGCATGTTTAGGGGGCCTGAGGATGAGGTCCAACGGGCTGCAGTCTCCTCCACTTTCAGTGGTGGGGTCCCTGCTCCAGACTCCTGGCCCCTCAGCCTCACAGAGCACAAATGCTGGCCCCTGCCTGTGGAGAGCACTGCTACCCAGCTACCCAGCACAGGTAGGGGAGGCAGGTAGGCAAGGATGCAGAAATCCACCTGCCTGGCTACAGTTCTAGCTTGGCTTTGCTACTTAACACTGGTTTTATACTTGAAGCTCCATACTCTGTGAAACCACTGACTCCTGGCTGCTTTGGTGATGTCCTGACCCCAGAAGAGATGGGAACTGTGGATGTTTGTGGTCAACCTGAAAAGTCTTGAGAACTAACCAGTGAAGCGTATGAGGCCTGGTGCAGCCAGGAGCCCTGGGTGATGTCTTGGCTCCTCTGTCACAGATTAGCTTTGTGACCTCAGTCAAGGCCCTTTGCCGCCACTGTTTCTGATGGAGTTAATATATTCATGGCCTCCTTCTTCAGATAGACATTTTGAAAATACAGTGAGATAATATATAGATTTCAGACTGATCTGGGATTTAGATGCACTGTTATGAATTTTTTCCTTCTTCACAATTTCCACTGGGAATGAATCAGACAGTTTAAATTAAAAACAAAAAAATCAAAGGAGGAGGGAATGTAAAAGATCTGAAAAAATAACCCAGTTCAGACAGAAGCCTGCACTTCTCAGAAGCAAACATTAGAGGGTACCATATATCCATGCTAAGGAATCTTTTGATTTCAATACCTGATTTTAATTTCTGTGCCATTCAGCTTCAATGACATTCTCCATGTAGGGGTTAGATGCAAATGGTCCCAGCAGCCATGGGTGGGTGTAGGAGCAAGGTGGGCCAGAGTTCAGGGTAGAGCTGATTCCAGGGTGACCAGAGTGTGTGGCTACCAGTTTTATTTCCGGATGGGATCAGGTATACATGTGTGGCATTGGATGAGTATCAGTGCTCCTGCCTCTGGTTGGGCAGGAGACATAGTGGGAGAGCAGTAAGCTGTGAGTCTCTGTGAGATGCTGGGTCCAGACAGGCTGTCAGAGCAGAAAGTAGAGGAGTCAACATAGGCGAGAGCCTATGCTGGAGACCACCAAGGTCTGCTGGGCTCTGTTAATTTGAACTCTGGGATATAAAGGCTAAGAGATTATCTAGTCCAGGCCTGGGCAAACTATGGCCAGGAAACACAGCCTCCCTCACTTCTGTATTGTTGTAGCTGCTGTTTAATGTTATCAAGGCAGAATTGCAACAGGGACTGTATGGCCCACAGAGTCTAAAATATTAATATCTGGGAATTCCCTGGTGGTCCAGTGGTTAGGCACCCCCCACCCCCGGTTCAATCCCTGATTGGGGAACTAAGATCCTGCAAGCTGCATGGTGCAGCCAAAAAAGAAAGAAAGAAAGAAAAATTAATATCTGGCCCTTCACAGAAAAGTGAGCTAATTCTTGGTCTAGTCTGACCCATTTGTTTTAGGATGAAGAAAGTGATTCTCAGAGATGTGACGGGGTCAAGTCGGAAGTAAACAGATATGACAGCTACCAGGGAGTTGCTGTGACTGGGATTGACTGCAGTGCCGGTCTGAGCTCATGCAAATTATCTTCTATTTCTTTAATTACCCAAGTAAGGCACAGCAGGCCAAAGGCTTGTAATTCGGATTAATTACAGTGACATTGTTCACTGTTTGGATGGGATTCTGGCCATGCCTGGGACAGTGATGAAGATACTAGCATCCTTGTTATCCAAAGGAAGGACCAGGCTAAGGATGAAGGGGATGGTTTTATTGACTTGGCTCCTCGGGCCTTTAACTTCCTCTCACATATCTATGTTTTTTAATCTAATAGTAAATCTTTGCTCTACAGTTACTATTGGTTTTATCGATTTACTAGAAGTGGTTTTCTAAGAATTATAGTCCATGCTTGGCCCAGGGTCTGACATGGATATAGGCTTAGCCACGTATTCTTTACATCTGAGACTGTCGGTGTCCAGAGAGAGAACTCCCTGACCCTGGGTCCTCAGAGCTTGGATGACCAAATGAGCACTAGAGAAGACTCTGCGATAAGGCTCTCACCAGGATGTGCAGCTAAACTCACTGCTTCTTAGAGAGCCTCCCAAACTTAAGATGTTGTGATTCTTTTGTTTCATAGCAAAATAATGCAACCTGCCCCTCAGCCCCCAAATCAATGAGGCATGTAGATGTAAGAACTCAAAATGAGAAGCCACTAAACTTTGAACCTCCATAGCCCTTAGAATACACATGCACAGCACTCCCTTCAATTTAGCTCAGAGCCAACTCTTGCTCAGCACCTTCCCGTGGCCGGCAAAGGCAATTCACCCAGTCAATTTGCTAAAATCGAATATGTCAAATGTACTTGTTTCTTTTACCTATTTATTTAATTGGCTTGTTTTTTTTTTCCCTCTATATTTAAGTATTTAAAGGAGAGTTGGCTTTGTTTCTATTACTGTTGGCAGCTGAAGACTAAGGGTGGGGAGAAGAGAGAATCCGTTTTATAAGAATATATTTCCAAATATGAATAGCTCCTGAATAAATTCTTCGTATTTTCAAAAATACTGTATTCACTATTTCTTTTAATATTGAGGAGAAATGCCCACTTCTACCCACTGGTGTGAGACAGGCACAAAATTTTTGGATGCTGGTAAAAATCATAAAGTTGGAATTGCCTGATCTTATCCAATGACACCCTCAAGGACAGGGTGAAGCTCTGCTCTTCTACTACTATTATCATTATCATTTACTATCTTAGAGGCTCCACTCACCAAACCCTAACAGTCCCCAGCTTTTAGACCTCAGGAAGTAGAAAAGAGCACAGGAACAGGAGTCAGACCTGGGTTTCAAACCGGAGGCAGGAGTGGATTGGAGAGAATGCGATGGGGTTTAAGGAGACAGCACGGGATGTAATGTCGGGGTCGGGGTGCTGGTCTGGAACACAGGAGTTAGTGAGCAGGAGGTGGTATGGGTGCCACAGCAGCTGAAAAGGAGCGGCTCTAGAACTGTTAACCGCGAAAGGCGGAGAAGGTGCTTTGTAGCTGGCTTGCGGCTTCTCACAGCAGAGGTCTCGGGCGCCACACAATCCACACAATCTTTTGATGGCAGGAGGTGGGTGGATTGGGGCTGAAGCCGCCCAGTTGAATGAAGCAGGCTTCTTCTAGCAACCCAGGATGCAAAGCTGCCTTGGGGAAAGTTAGGTTGAGGTTCAGGTTATGCGGAAGCCTCTGCGCGGTTGGGTGGGGCACAGAGTAGCTGTGCAAGCGCTGGCCTTTGCACAGCAGCCAGGACAGCAAGGCATCTGGGCATCACTGGCGCTTCCTTTACATGCAGCTGTGCTAGGAGGGGAAGGCTTGGTCTTGTGCAGAAGCACATGGGGAAAGTCTCCGTTAGGGTCGGTCAACTAAGGTTTCCTCTCAGACTGAATTATAATTTCTGTTTTATCTTCAGTTAAAAGGGAAAATTAATAGTAATGGGCTTATAGGCTTTGTTAAACAGTGTATTTAAAACAGGTAAAATCGTGATTACAGGCATAAAGTGAACATGTGCAATATTTTATTTAACTCATTATGAAGTGAGGGAACCAAGAAGATATTACAAAAACTTTAAAGAAGTCAAAAAGAAGAGCTGTTTATAGATTAAGAACACTGAAACGAATTTGCAAATGGTTGCAAAACCGGTGTATTTACAAATGATTTAGGGGAGGAGTTTTGTCCCAACAGAATTTTGGGTCATATCTGAAAAACGAGATTATTTGCATTACAATCGGAAGGGTGTAAAGCGCAATTCCATCCCTATAGGGGAAGAGGCTGGAACCCTCAGACGCCGACGGGGCCTGGGGCTCCAGAGAGGGGCAGGTTAGAGAGTTCTGGGCGGGTTTGGGGCGGAAAGACTGAGTGTGAGAAGTAGGGGGAAGCGTGGTTCCTGCAGCATCACCGATCAGCAGGGAGTTGGGTGCAGCATCAAAGGGTGCGCAAGATGGGACCACAGAGTGAGAGTCGGGGCGGCGGTCAGAGAGAGAGGAGGGCAGGGGTTGGGACGTGGACCTCTCCCCTCAGGGCTCCCCGCAGCCCTCAGCCGGAAAAGACGCCTCCGGCCGGGTTTCTGCTGCCGCCGGAGCGGGAGGGAGTCCGTTACTAGGGCCCGGGCTAGCTAGGAAGTCAGGAGGGATCGGAGGGGTGTCCAGCAGACCGTGGGGGGCTGACTGGAGCCTGCGGGATGGGGGGGTCCCCCGAGGCCCCGAGGCTCAGAGGGGCCCGGGTGCCGAGGTCGGAGCCTCGGGTGGGCCGCGACACCTGGCGGTACAGGGTGTTCAGCGCAGGGAGGGAGAGTCAGTCGATCAAGGTGTGCCCTAGGTGGTCCTCGGCCACCTCCCCTTGGAGGAGACGCCCCGGCTTTTAGGTCGAGCGACCCCAAAGGACAGGGATGTGGGGCGGGGTCTCAGCGCCACAGAACCGAGCCCGCCGAAGTGATTTTGTTTGTTTGTTTGTTTGTTTTTTGCGGTACGCGGGCCTCTCACTGCTGTGGCCTCTCCCATTGCGGAGCACAGGCTCCGGACTCCCAGGCCCAGCGGCCATGGCTCACGGGCCCAGCCGCTCCGCGGCATGCGGGATCCTCCCGGACCGGGCCACGAACCCGTCCCCTGCATCGGCAGGCGGACTCTCAACCACTGCGCCACCAGGGAAGCCCCCGAAGTGGGTTTTAACGGCAGTCAAGGACACCGTCTTGGCGAGTTGGCGCAGGTGGTGGTAGGGACGGGGAAGCCGGAATCAGAGGCTGGAGAGTAGAGAGTAGGGGACGTGGGTCCTGCAGGGCGGGTGCTCCATGAAGCCCAAAACAAGGGGTTCTCGGTGGGGGACTGGGGGACGGAATACCGGTGAGATTTAGCGGAGCAGCAGAGTAGGCTCTTGGGGCGGAGAGAGAACGAAATCTAGAGAACTGAGAATCGGGAAAGTGCTTAGAGCCTCAGTGAGCGCGGAGGGTTTAGGGCACCCAGAGCCGCAGAGCCCGGACCGCAGGGATGTAGCGCCCCCCATCGTGGCAGTTTGGATGAGCGCAGAATCATTTCCAATATTCGCCCATTAAAGGCAAATACAGGGTAAGAGAGATGGAGAGTAAGGAATAAGAAGGGAGAAAATAAGTCTGGGAGGTAAATAGGAGAGAAAATAGCAGGAAGGAGCTATTCCGAAGCCGAAGGAGTCGACCAGCCTGCCTTACTGTGGGGCTGACAGGCTGGGGGCTGGGGTGGATGAAACAGAGGTTGGGGGTCAGCGATCCCACACAGCACGCCCCCACCCCCATGAAGAACTGCAAAGACACACTCCGATATGTTGTTCTCAGCTGTAACTGTTACACAGAACAGAAAAATGGATTAGACATTTAAGAAAGAAAACAAAGTACTTATTCTGAAAAATAGCCCAAAGCTTAGAGAGAGTTGCAAAACCCACCCCATTCCCAAGACCCCAATGGACACCCAAAGTGTAATATCAGTAAAGCAAGTCAGTGGGGACTTAAATTTCTGTCGAAAATGCCCCTGTAGCTAAATTATGGATATTAACCAACTGGCTTTCTTTTATTCAAATAACTTTTGGCCAAATACAGTCCAGGGCTCAAGCTAGGGGTAACTTGCATCCTCCTTCTAGCATAGTTTGAGAAAGAAGTTTCTCTCTGGACCATGGTTTGCAAAGAGAACAGTTTTGAGATGAGGAGACAGTCCTGACTGGGGAACTTGGCCCTGGGAGGAGGACCCAGGTGGGGTGGGTGACTCTCTCCTTTGCAGTGTTGAACCAACCGTCATTTACCTTTCTCTGCTCACTTTGTGTGTCAGTGGTGAGAAGCTCTAGGCTGTTCCTCCTGGTAGCTATCTGAGGGCCATGCAAAAATGACTTGAGGCCATAGCATCATTGCCCACCCCTACTATTTACCCCTGGACCCTTCAGGTACATGGAGTAGGCTCTAAAGCTCCACATTACAAAAGAAAAAAACTGAGGATTGTGGACTAAATGACTCTTAAGGAGACAAAAATTATCAGTAATATTCTGTGAACTAGATCCCTAAGTCTTCTGAATTTTAGTCCATTGACTTTTTTACTGTCCTCCCTGCAGAATCAGGAAACCCAGAGATTCACTCTGCAGAGGTGAGGTAGTGTTGTGCTGGGCTACCTGAGGCATCTCAGTCTCTCTCTCAGTTTTCTGTAAATTTAGGATAAATGGCAATCATTCTTGCATGCTTAACATCCTGACCCTTGACATTTTAATTCCTTCAAATGGGGTCATTCATTTATTTATTCTTTAACTTTTGAAATATTGAGGCTCTGTGAATTAGGGGCCAGGGTCAGAAAACTAGTGAGGGAGATGAACGTATAAACTAATTGCAGTAAGTAAGGTGTAATACATGAATCAGCACAGACATGTACAAATAAAGCCAGGTGTCCAGGAGGGGACAGTTTAATTTGTCTTGGGGGTATGACTTGGACCTGGTGATACAGTGACAGTTTTAATTGGATTTTGAAGGATGGACGAATAAAAGAAACAAAATGAGGGTAAAGGTTTGATGTTGGGCATTTCCCAGGAAAGGGAATAGCATATAAGAGGAAAATATATGTACTTGGTACAAATAATGGGATGTATTTCATTAGAACTAGAACTTGGAATGCAAGAGACAGGGCAGGAATGGAAGATGGGGAGATGATGTTGAAAAGATACAAGTGGCTGTGTTTTGATTTTATTCTTAAAGGAAGGGGGAACCAATAGTTTTTTTGGAGGGCATAGTTAGTTATGCTTTATTATTTATTTCTTTTATGAAATCTTAGGGTACTATGAATAATGGATTTAGGGATGAGGTGGAGCAGGGCCTTGCATTTGGGAGGCCACGTGAGGTGCTGTTTCAATAGTTTAGGTAGACAGTGAAAACTGTAGCACGTGGGAGGTAGTATCATTCAGTGACTAAGAGAATGGTTTTGGTGACAGATAAGCCCCAGGTTGAAATTCGAGTTCCGTGTGATTGGGGGCAACTTGTTTAACTTCTCTTTTTTTATAATAAGAGTTTGTAGGCTTCAACTGGATAAAGTGTATAAAGTGGTCAGCCTGGTGCTTGGCACATGGTAACAGCCTCTATTGCTAGAATATAGAGTTGTGAAAAGGGTGTTAAGTGTAGGAGTTGGAAACTTAGTGTCTGTTCCTGACCCCATCACTTCACTGAATGGTTTCTTGGCAATAAGGAGGCTGATTCAAGAGACAGGTTAGATGAAGCCTGTCTAGAAAAGGGGAGCAGAGAGTAAGAGAGAGAAGGAAATAGAAGAACTCTGAGGTTACAGACTTAAGATGGATGGTGATTCATGATGGTTTCATTAGCCGAATGGAGAATCAGGAGAAACAGCCACTGCGGGGAGAAGGGAGAGAATTTGCTTTTAGCTTTGAGATTCAAGTTTCTTGAAAAATATCCACATGGGTTTGTTTCAGAGGTAGATGAACAGGGCTGGAAATTCATATTTTTGGAGTTAGCAGCTTGAAAATGGCAGTTGAAACTATGGGTCATTATTCATGTGGAAAAGACAAGAGGCTGAGTATAGGCCATTGTGGCCACACATATTAGGAATGAGTAGAGTGAAATGGCAAGAGGAGTCTGTTACTAATGAACTCGTTGGTAAATAGAAAGGGAATAACCAGAGAGAATCATGGAAATGAAAGGAGTTACTTTTAGGAGGGAGCATTCAACTGTGCCTGACTCTGCATACTGTATTAAAAATTCAGAACAGGGGGCTTCCCTGGTGGCGCAGTGGTTGAGAGTCCACGTGCTGATACAGGGGACACGGGTTCGTGCCCCGGTCCGGGAAGATCCCACATGCCGTGGAGCAGCTGGGCCCGTGAGCCATGGCCGCTGAGCCTGTGCATCCAGAGCTTGTGCTCCACAACGGGAGAGGCCACAACAGTGAGAGGCCCGCGTACCGCAAAAAAAAAAAAAAAAAAAAAAAAAAATTCACAACAGGACAATGAACACTGGGTTTGAAAGGAAGAGATCTTTATGCCTTTTTAAGATTGGCTTCAGTAAATTTAGGAGTAAACTTGAGGCAAATAAATGTAAGCATGTGGACTGAGGAATAGACTGCTTCCCCAAGAAGTTCAGTTTTGAAGGGAAGAAGGCTGCATCTCTAAGTTCAGAATTAGGTAGGGTTGAAGGTAATTTTCTTCTTCCCATGCTTTCTGAGGTTCAGGTGACAGATAAAAATTGTATGTATTTCGGATGTACAATGTGGTGTTTTGATACATGTATATGTAGTGTAGTGATTACCACAGTCAAGCTTATTAACATATCCCTCACTTCACATAGTTACAATTATTTATTAGTGTGGCGAGAACACTTAAGATCAAAATTGTTACCAAAGTTCCAGTATACAGTACAGTATTATTAGCTATAGTCTCCATCCTGTATATTAGATCTCCAGAGCTTATTCATCCTACGTAAATAAAACTTCTTACCTTTTGGCCAACACTTCCTCCTTCCCCATCCCCCAGCCTCTGGCAACTACCGTTCTACTCTCTGATTTTATGTTTGACTTCTTTAGATCCCACATATAAGTGAGATCATGCAATATTTGTCTTTCTGTGTCTGTCTTATTTTATTTAGAATAATATCCTCAAGGTCCATCCATGCTGTTACAAATGGCAAGATTTCCTTCTGTTTTAAGGGTGAATAATTTTTATGTATGTGTGTGTGTGTGTGTGTGTCTTTGTGTGTGTCATACCCAGAAGTGGGAGTTCCATTTTTAATTTTTGAGGAAACTTCATACTGTTTTCCATAATGGTTATACCAATTTACATTCCCACAAATAATGTAAAGGGGTTCCCTTGTCTCCACATCCTCATCAACACTGGTTATCTCTTCTCTTTTAGATAATAGTGGTTCTGACATGTATGAAATGATATCTCATTGTGGTTTTGATTTGCATTTCTGATGGTTAGTGATGTTGTTTCATATAGCTGTTGGCTGTTTTCATGTCTTCTTTTGATAAATAACTATTCAGATCCTTTTCCCATTTTTAATGGATATATATATATATATATATATATATATATATATATATTACTATTAGTTGTTTGAGTCCCTTACATATTTTAACCCCTTATCAGATAGATGGTTTGCAAATATTTCCTACTATTCTGTAGGTTGCTTTGTTTACTCTGCAGAACCTTTTCAGTTTGATTCAATCCCACTTGTCTATTTTTGCTTTCATTACATGTATTTTGGGGATCATATCCTAGAAATGATTGCACAGACCAATGCTAATAAGCGTTTTCCCTATGCTTTCCTCTAGTTGTTTTATACTTTCCACTTTTATACTTGTCTTCAATTCACTTTGAGTTGTTTTTTTGTATATGGGATGAGATAAGGGCCCAGTTTCATTCTTCAGCATTTGTATATCTAGTTTTCCCAGCATCATTTATTGAAGAGACTATCCTTTCCCCATTTTGTGTTCTTGGCACCCTGGTCAAATATCATTTTATCATAGATGTGTGGATTTACTTCTGGGCTCTCTATTCTACTTTTTTGGTATATATGTCTGATTTTATGCCAGTACCATACTATTTTGATTACTGTTGCCTTGTAGTATGTTTTGAAATATAAAAAGGTGATGCCTCCAGTTCTATTCTTACTCAAGATTGTTTTGGTTATTTGGTATCTTTATGAATTTCATAAAAAATTTTAGGATTTTTTTTTCTATTTCTGTAAAGAATACCATTGGGATTTTGGGAAGGATTGCATTGAATCTATGGATAGCTTTGTAGTATTGGGATTTTAACAATGTTAAGTCTTCCAATCCATGAACACTGGATATTTTTTCCATTTATTTGTGTCTCTTTTAGTTCCTTTTTCAGTGTTTTATAATTTTAAAAGTGTACAAGTCTTTCATCTTTTTGGTTAAGTTCATTCCTAAATATTTTATTATGTTTTATTATGTTTATTATGCTCCTGTGAAAAGGATTGTTTTCTCAATTTCCATTTTAGATAGTTTGTTGTCTGTGAATAAAAATGCAATTGTTTTTGGTATGTTAATTTTGCATCCTGTAACTTTACCGAATTTGGTTATTAGTTCTAACAGGTTTTGTTGTTGTTGTTGTTGTTATTGAGTCTTTAGAGTTTTCTAAATATATGATTATGTTATCTGCAAACAGACATGATTTTAATTTTTTTTTTCTTTTTGATTTGGATTCCTTTTATTTCTTTTTCTTGTCTAACCATGCAGGCTAGGATTTCCAGTACTGTATTGAATAGAAGTGGTGACAGTGGGCATCTTTTCCTTGTACTGTATCTTAGGAAAAAAGCTTTCAGCTTTGCCACATTGATTATGATATTAGCTGTGGGCTTTTTATATATGGCCTTTATTGTGTTGAGGTAAGTTCCTTCAATACTTATTTTGTTAGGAATTTTAATCATGAGTGGATGTTGAACTTTGTCAAATACTTTTTCCATGTCTATTGAGATGATCATGTCTTATTTTTCTTTCTAATATGGTCACATTGATACCAAAACCAGAGAAAGAAGCACAAGAAAAGAAAACTACAGGCCAAAATCCTTGATGAACATAGGTGCAAATATATTTAATAAAATACTAGCAAACCAAATTCTACAATGCACTAAAAGGATCATATATCATAATCAAGTGAGATTTATCCCTGGGATGCTAAAATGGTTCAACATACCCAAATCAATCAATGCAATATACCATATTAACATAATGATAGCTTTACCTTTTACACTGAAGAGCTGTTAAGAAAGTGTGGGGATTGGTTAGAAAGGAGGACAAGAGGCTGTAAGAGGGGGCCAATTCTAGAACAGAAGTTGAAGGGTGATCTTAGCCATGTATAGGTGGGATGTAATAATTGTTACAGTTTAGATATATGTAGATATAAATAGGATAAAGATTGAGCAAGCTCTTGACTGGAGAATTTATTTTAATGTCATTGTCCAGAATGCTACCTTTGGAGACACATTTTCTGATTTACATCTCTGTTCTTCCACATAGTGGTTATATGATCTTGGGTAATTAGCTTAACCTTAAGGAGCTTTAGTTTCCTTATTTTTAGAGATTGTCATACTGAGTGAAGTAAGGCAGACAGAGAAAGAGAGATAGTGTATGATATCACTTATAATCAGAATCTAAAAAGAAATGATACAAATGAACTTACAAAACAGAAATAAACTCACAGCCTTAGAAAATGAACTTATGGTTACTGGGGGGAAGGGTGGGGGGAAGAGATAGTTAGGGAGTTTGGGATTGACATGTACACAATGCTATATTTAAAATGGATTACCAACAGGGACCAACTATGTAACACAGGAAACTCTGCTCAATATTATGTAACAACCTAAATGGCAAAATAATTTTAAAAATAATAGATACATGTATATGTATAACTGAATCACTTTGCTGTACACCTGAAACTATCACAACATTGTTAATCAACTATATGCCAATATAAAATAAAAAGTTCAAAACAAAACAAAATAAAGCAAAACAAAACAAAACAAAAAACAATAAAGGAAGATACTAAGAGTTTCTACCTCCTAGGGTTGTCAGGAGTATTCAGTGAATTAATATATGTAAGTTAATTAAAATTGAGCCTAGCCATAGTAAGCCTTCAATACATGTTAGCTGCCATTAGAAGCACTGGTGCTAAGATCTAAGACTAGATCATTTGCTGAGAGTTATTGATAAAAGATAGTTGAGGCTGGAAAGAAAAGGTAAAATTTTAGAAAGATGCTATTGAGAAGAGAAAAGCAATTCCTCCAGGAATGAGTTCGGGATGGGACAGGGGCCCCATCTCAACCTGCTTTTGGACACTACCTGATCCCTGGCCTCCTCTAGGGACCAGAGTCTTGGGATCTATTAGACTCTTAGTGGTTATAACAACGTTTTGAACCATTGATTAGCCAATCACCTCCAAGCTGGCTTGATTGTTGTTTACTCTGCAGGACTAGGAATCAAGAGACATCTTTTGATTTATTTTTAAATTTAATTTAGAAATAGACTGGTATATTTCTTTGGATAGAATATTAGAATTTACATGAAGATTAGAATGTTAAAGAAGTTAGAGTTCTTGGACCATATGGCTGAAAACCAAAGTTTGGCACACTCCTTGGGTTTCTAATGCATATTTCATTCTGTACACTTTGTCAGATTTATGCACTATATATACATCTAGCTAGATGAAATTAAAAAGAAAAGGGCAGCCACTTTGTGGATTGGAGAGTTTCTGAAATATCTGTAAGTTAAATTTATGACAGCAATGCTTTGCAAGTGTAGGCAATGATTATTAAAATGAAAATCACCCTCTGGGTTCCTTGCCCATGTCACTAATGACATGTGGACATTGGGGAAAAGCATGCAGAAAACTAACAATGTAAAATGATTAAATAGCAAGGGACAGCGAACTCTTATTGTTGACAACTGGGAGTAACATGTAACTTGAAATCAGTAGAAACATTGTAGAAAATTATTAGAATCTACTAATTTATATATACAGAGAGAGTATATCAAAATATTTCAGGGTAGGGAGCACTCAGTACTACAACCTCATCTTTTTATTTGATAGATATTTTACATACTATTTGAGGAATTCCCTGTATACCACCTTGCTGATAATAGAAGGAATCAGAGAAGAGTAATGACAAAGTTGAAATTGAAAACTAAAATATTGGAATTGATCTACAGTTATGTAGTTAATTAGATTATTTAAAGCTCTGTTATCAAAACATCATGGGTAGAGAAATCAGTTTGGTTTTCTTGCAACCAGAATTTACAAACATTGAATAAGACAGCACACATCAGAAGTAGTAAGATAAAATGTTCTATGACACTTTGATTTTGTCTTTGTCTGTGTGTGTTTATATAGGGTTGTGATGTAAAATTAATATCCTATTGTAGCTTTCAAATGTTTGAGAAATAATTTAGAATATATTAGAGAGAGGACACAAAGAATAGGAAACTATAAAATTGAATTATTAGAAAATGTTAACCAGTGAATCAATTGATCAACCTCTGCAAAACAGATTATTATGTGATGACTGAGGAGCTTCAAGAATAGACAAACATAGAGGAGTGAGGATAGCTATCCACTTGGGCCTTTCTTTTTCAGAAGATGGGGTGAAGTTTAGCATTATTACTAGATTGAATAAAAATATAAGAAATACATTTCTTCTGATCTCAGGGGACTAAAAGCTAAAACTAAGACTCAGAAACTGAAACTATAGCAAGGTTTAGGGCAAAGCACAAAAGTTTAGTCCAAATGGTCAGAGAGGATATTGACACCAAAGAAAACTTGGAAATTAATGCCAAATTTTTATATCATTGCCTCTCCTTTTTCCTGCCTTCTTTTAATGCAGAAGTTTATTTTGCTTAATTAGATAGTGTCTAATGTGAATAGTGCAGGGTACTCTCATCCGAAAAAGTGACATGTAATATGTGTTATATTTTTATCCTAGTGCCTTTTGTTGAGATCAGCTGATGATCCAATTTGTGGGAAAATATTAGCATGAACTATGAGGCTTGAGTGATACACACTTGTCAGGATCCCTGCCTCCTCTCCCCTGTGTGTAACTTTCATGAAAGTTAGGATACAGTTTGAGGATTTTTTTTTTTTTGGATGTGGTGTCTCTGCCCTCTTTTAGACCATGTGTTCCTTTAGGGAAGAGCCCAGTCATATTTGTATTTGAGCCATGAGCACTTTGAATATTATTGACTTCCTCACTGTAGGAAAGCCATCCACATTAACTGCCCTGCACAGTTGAATTAATCTGAAAACAGCAATGAAAAAACTAACACACCATTGTAAAGCAATTATGCTCCAATAAAGACAAAATAAAACAAACAAAACTACCAGGAAAAATGGATACAGTAACTTAACATAATCATAAAAGTATCAAGGACGTAAAAGTTATCAAACACATGCCTTAATTAAAAACAAATAAAACAACGGCTCTAACGTCTGATAACTTAGCTATATTTTTCATGCTTTTGAATGCGTGTTCCTCTCTTCCTCCTTAAAATTAATGAATGACTAGTTAGGAAAACAAGTATCTGATAAATGACATACTTGTTCTAGTCCATAGAAAGGTGGTATTGCCTAGCAGTTTCGAGAACAGTCTCTCTGCTTTCAGAGACTACCTATGTTCAAATTCCTGTGGCCAGATTTCAGCAATGTACTGGGCCTCTCTTGTCAAAGCAGCTTGTGAAATAAAGGGAATGTATTAGCTAGCATAACTGAAAATAGGTATGCTGAAGAGTTTCAAGGCGGTTTATTCAAGGTTCCAGCTTCTTTCTTCTGTGATGCTCTCAGCTCTGTTGTTTCTATACTTATTAGCTTATTCCTCAGATCTGCCTCTATTATGGTTCAGAATTCTGCAGCAATTCCAAATCTTACATGTGCATAATGAAATATCCAGGTGAACAGAGTGTGCCATTGACATATTTCACAGCAGAAGTCCCCAAATTTTTTGGCTCTGTTTGTTTAGGATCCTTGGATTACATGATCATTTTTGAACCACGCACAGGAACCAAAGGAAAGGACTGGGGGCATTTGCTTAGCCAAAGTTGAAGACTCTACCCTGGCAGTTGAGAATGGATTCAAATTCCTTGAAATGATATGTATCAGGCAGGGAAATTAGTCAGTAGTCTTTCTCTTTTTTACTTTCCATGTATATTTTGGAGAAATATTGCCATTTGTCCTATATATTTCTAACATTTTGGACTTGGCTGATTGCATCCCCAGGTGTTATTTAAGTTGTTCTCCAATTCCCTGACTCCATCTTCTGAGTTGGGGGTGAGGGGGAAGGAGGAAGCATATGATGGCTAAAGTGCCACAGACTCTCACTTTTTCCACCAAGGTTTAGTAGATTTTATCAAATAAGTATTTCTTATTTGCTATATGTTCTTAAAATACTTTTCAGAGACTTTGGATGTTTCCTTTTACTTTTTTTTCAAATAAGCTTCACCAGTTATGGCTGTTTTACTGCATAAAAGAGCTCCTCATGTAACCTTTGTGGAAGTGGAACTCTATATTATAAGGGGCATATTTGGACTTGTTCTCTGTCACCATTTTTAAAGTTGTATATTTGTCCAATTTTTATACATGTTTTTCTTTATTTTGAGTTTAAAAATTGTTTCTTACTTGATTGTTTTCTCTCAATTTGTTTGGAATTTATATGGTGTATTTTGGTAGTTGGTAGTTATCCTTGAAATTTTACCACATATGTTTAACTTTAAAAAAGTATAAAGTTAAATAGTGATTCTCAACTGGCAGTAATCCCCCTCCCCACACCCCAGAGGGTATTTTGCAATGTCTGGAAACATTTTCTGTGCTAAAATAGGGTGAGGTATTTGCTACTTGCATTTATGGCTAGAAGACAGAGATGGTGGTAAAAATCAACACAAAGGACAGCCCTTTACAACAAAGAATTATCCACTTTGACCCCCGTCATTTTTAATCACTCTGGCCCTTGTTTATTCTTACTAGGTTTGAGACTTTCTTTACCTTTTGTGAAACCAGGAATGCCACAAATACTGTATCTTTTCTGGGCTTTAATTGTGCCATAGTGGAAGGGTTACTTGGAACCCCTAGTCAGCCCTAACACCAGGGTGGAAGTCTCCTTGCATCTCTGTCAGAAGGCCATACAAAAGAATGCTTAATAATTGAGAGTCCATTGCTTCCATCAGACCAGAACTTCACATGACAGGTTAAGGAAGGGGTGAGTAAAGTGTGTTGTCATTTTGCAAACTGAACTATTGTAATGAAGCCTGTATTGGCTAATGGTCAGAGCCATGATACTCTGGAGGGCTTCAAGGTAATAGATGCTCGTGTTTCATGATAGAAGTCAGGTTGGTGAAATGGACTTATTTTACTAGGTTGCCTACATGGTTTGCATGCCTTTGCAGTCAAATTTGAGTTCAGATTCTTTGAGGTAAAATTGCCTTCAATTCTTCTAGACACCGATGGATCAACTTTATAAAATGTCAGTGTCTAATAGCGAGAACAGATGCTTGATCCTTCCCTATTAGGGACTCCACTTGCTGAGGGATGGGGAAGTCAACGCTGTCACTAGGTTCTGTGCAGAGCTGTCAGGTGTAATAGCTCATCTTTGACTTCCTTTGTTTTGGGAAGCCATTGCTGTCAGAGTTGGAATAAGTAATTTGAACACTTTAGTTATAGCCAGCGGAAATGGAATCAATACATGCCAAGATTAACTTCAGTGATTAATCCCAGAATAAATGAACCAAATGATTATGAGTTCTGTCAGCTGAAGATTCTGGGATGCAGAATTGTGCTTAAAGAGGTGGGTTAGTGTTCATCAGCTCGCTTCTGCAGCAGGCATATCTGAAGCCACTCTTTTTCACTTCCCTTGCCTCGCAGTTGCTCCAGTGATGCATTCATGCTGCAGCCAGTTCCTGTGTCACACAGTGAGGTGCTCAGAAGCCAGATGTGGCAATGATGAGATGCAAAGTCGACTTTGTCTGGGCTGCTAAATCTCCAAGGATAATGCCAAGCTAGTGAAACTTCTAACTTTTAAATCAGAGTGATTATTCTGACTCTGTGTTATGTACGAGTGAGTGTCATTTGCTGCTTTTCAAAAGAGAGCAGAGGAAACTGCAGGAAGGGCTGGAATATGAGGCATGTGTCTGTCATCTACACAGGGGATTGGAGCCATTTCAGTAGCGGCGCTTCCTCCTGGAGACCTTGGGCATAATGCGCCCACTCTTACTAGTGGGATTGAAGAATTACCGTGTAGTGCTCAAGGTCCTATGCATCTTATTTAAAGATAACAGCAACTGTTCGTGGCAGGTGCTGTTAACTACCTCACTTTACAGATAAAAAAACGTATGTAACTTTGCCAAGGACACACACCTAATTTGAACTGAGGTCTATCTGATTTTCGGTTCTCAGGGCTCAGTTGCTCAGCTGAGATCATCCAGGCTTGGGTAAGGCGAGATGGTTGTTGTTATGGATTGAATTGTATCCCCCCAAATAGATATATTAAAGCCCTAACCCCCAGTACCTCAGAATGTAAACTTCTTTGGAAATAGGGTCATTGCAGAGGTAATTAGCTAATTAAGATGAGGTCATACTGGAGTAGGGTGGACCACAAATCCAATACGAATGGTGTCCTTACAAGAAGATGGCCTCGTGAAGACAGACACAAGGAGAACGCTGTGTGAAGGTAGAAGATTGGAGTGACACATCATATAAGCCAAGGAAAACCAAAGATTGCCCACAAAACACTAAGTTTCAGAGAGATCATGGCTCTGTCAACACCTGGATTTTACACTTTGTGCCTTCAGAGCTGTGAGACAACAAATTTCTGTGGTTTTAAGCTCCCCAGTTTGTGGTACTTTGTGAGAGTCAACCTAGGAAACTCTTGGGTTAAGTGCTTATGTATGTGTGTACGTGTGTGTGTATTGTTGGTATATCTATTAAAGCAAGGCACACATAGTCCCTAAAGACTACTCTGTACAGAGCACAACATCAAGAGTGATGGGAAAGTGAGATCTCTGAAGCTCGGGCTCTGGGCCTGGCCATCACAAGGCTCATGACTCACTTCTCCTTTACTACATGCCAGGCACTTCCCGGGTGAGGAGTTCACATCACAAACTGAGCTCCACCTCTGGAGTCAGATCCGATGCAGTGCGAGGCCCTCCCATATCTGTGCTTTGTGACCTTGGGGAAATGACTTAAGCTGTCCTCTGACTCAGTCCCTTATCTGTAATATGGTCATATTATCTGTAAAGTCATATTATCTGTAAAGAGGCCATTGTGACTGTTGGTTAAACTAACAGGTTTTTAGCCCAGTGCTTAGCACACAGGTGTCTCGTAGACGGGATGTGTTATTATTACATTATCTTTGTGCCTTGAATAATTGTGCAAGGTGGGTACAGTTATCCCCACTTTATAAAAGGGTTAAGTGACTTCCCCAGGACTGTGGAGCCAGTAGTTGGCAAAAAAGGAGTACCTACCAGTGTGCAGTTCTTCAAAATCTGGGGCTATGTCCCTTCCACTTCACAGCCTCCCCTCCCAAAACTAGAGAGCATGCAGCCTAATCTGATAAATAAGAGGAGACAGGTACAAGGCAGTGTATAGGAAATGAGTCCAGTGGGTGGTTTGACCTCCTCTGAGAGTGTTCTCTTCTTCTTGGGACACTCAGAGGAGGCGCTGCCATGGAGAAAGTGGGGTCTCACACCACTGGTCTCCTCTTCATTCTTTTCAGGAGCATCTATCTCTCTGCCCTTTTTATGTTTCAATAACTTTGGATACTACTGTGTCTTGAAAGAGAGGGGAAGGACACAACAAAGGGAGGCTGAGTTAGAGGTGGCTATGTTCATTTCTTGCCCCATTAAGCTTATGAAACGGGGAGATCTGAGACTGGACATCAATATTTTTAAAAGCCTTGCTGGCTGGAAATGCCAAGAAGTTCTTTTTTTTTTTTTCTTCTTGTTACTCTAAGGATGGAGCAAAAAACAGAGCCAAACATAACACTTTAAAAGGACCTTTTGGTTATGAAAATGCAAAGCCAAAATCTAGCTTCAAGATGGAGAAATTCAAGACAATGTGGAACTAAATAGTTTGCCTATATAAAAATCTAAATATTTCTATCATGGAACAAATGTCAAGGTGAAAAGGGGAGATCGCCACTTCACTACTAACTATTATGCATTAGGGTAGACACACATACTGAATAACTGGGGGGATGGGGTAGGTAGAACCAATTAGCAGTCCCAGACTCAAAGAACACTGTCTGTGATGGAGAAACACAAAAGCCATTTCAAATAAAATGCTCCTGAACTCAGCCTCAAACCACTTTCCTGAATAAAATTACACAGCTTGTTCCATTTATATCTGTATTAACTTTTAACCTCCGCACCATTCCAATAGTAGAAGATTAATCACAGAGCATAATAGTGTAAATTAATGAGGGCAAATCTGAATTACTGATAGTACCAAAGCCAGAAGTATTTAAAAAGAATGTAGTTTTATTGTATCTTGTTGAATTTGTAAATATAAAAGAGAAAGCTCTTTCAACAATATCACATGGCATAAAGTATTGACAATACTCCTCCATGTTAAATAATGCTTAGTACACATAAATGAATTGAAATTGTTGTTGAAGGAATTCTCAAATATCCTTGGCTACTAATTTTCGTCACAGGTGTGTGAACTTGAATATTCACAGATGAATTATTTTGAACTTTTTCTCCATAAAGCTCTCAAGATTTGATCATACATTCATAGGATTAATAGATTAAAGACTATTGGTATTTTCGGATTTGTCTGAATAGGCTGTCTGGAAAGTCTCCATTGCTTTGGCCTTGGAAAGCGTTCCTTGGTGTAAAAGAGGCAGAGAGCCAGTAGGTGGCAGTGTGTCCCCACCTGTGAAGGGAGCCTTCCTCTTCAAGAAAAGCCCCCACACAGGCTAAAAGCAAGTAACAGGAAAATGTTTCTTTGCTTTGTGAAGGGTGGAAATCCATCAATCATGTTCTTTTCTCCACACAGCTGCAGAGGACTGGCGAAGCACCTACAACCAGAGTCCTTGGCTTTGGGGCAGGATGGGAAGGCTGGTGTCCTTGCAGTCGCATGGGGCCAATTTGGGGAAGCCCTGCCTGAGACTACTAGTCTGATGCCTGAGTCAGAGCCATTCCAGTCTGAAGTGTATACTCTCCAGAAAAGCAGTATCTTCCAAGCTCTCTATGGGTAATGAAAAGTTTGATTGGGGAACACAAGGCTTCCAACAGTGGTGCCCATCTTTCTTCTTGCTTCAGATAAGACATCCTTGGGTTTTGCTCAGCTATGTGAAGTCGTGAATCACTGAGCTGGAAGAAACCGTAGAGTTCATGGCCAGTGCCCTTGTTTCACAGAGAAAGCAACTGAAGCAAACCACCATTATTCACCCTGGACTACACTGCGGGTTATGTGGTCTTCCTCCCACTCAGGTACTCTTTATCCCTTACATTTACAATGCCTTGGCAATAGGTGAAAAGGCAAAAGGAAAGGACATCATGATTTTTTTGACTGTACTTGTTTCTTTTGTACACATGTAGTCCTTTAACCCCTAGAACAAACTGCTAGCTGATGTTACCCTCAATTTACAAATTCATCACCCGAAACTCAGAGGGATTAAACGACTTGCCCAAGGTTAGGAAGCTAGTAAGTGGTGGTTGATTTGTTTCTCCTACCTACAAAGAGAAGCAAGGGTTTGTTTTTAGAAGCTGTTAAATGCTAAGCAGGGAGGAAAGCATGAGAAAGAGTAGTAGAGGATCCATGGCCAAATGGACTCATCCTTTGTCTTTGCAAATACCGCTCTGCCTTTCATGGAGTGCTTTCCCCAGTCCTCTTTGTATACTCAAATCCTCCCACTCTCTGAACACTCCAACTCAAAGTGCTTAATCTTCTGAATAAATGTATTAATTATGGTTGGTGTCCCTCACCGAACACGTATCATTTATTGCTTTTAAGACCCAGTTATCTCTTCATGAATAAAAAGTATTTTCTTCCAGTTTGATGATAGGTGTTTACTAAATATTTTGACAGACTAATGAGTTAAATCTTTAAGTAGTTAGTTGGACTTTACAAAAATAGGACACATCCCTTAAGGGAACATTAATACTACGCTCTTAGATTCAATTTTTTTTTTAGTTCTGTGAGTTGGAATTTCTTAGAACAGGGATCACTGCTGCCAGGTCTCTGGAAGCATTGAACTAGTGTACTGGTCTGGGTAGCCTTGACTACTGAGGGCGTACAGCCACTTAGAAATGAAACAACTATCAGTTTTCCAAGGCTCTAGTTGCTGTAATTTAAGCAATGTATTTTGTGCATAAGGTGAATTCTGGGATATCAAAGCCAGAGTAACTTAGATTGTGGGGGGAGCCATACGTGGTCTGAGATTAGAGAGTTCAGTCACTTGTGGTGTGGCTTAGAGATAACTCCTCCCGAAAAGGAATTCCATGTTGAATGTTTCATCATCCTGCCCCGTTGGAGCATTGTTTTGAGGAAGTGTGTTTGCTAGGTAAACAAAGAAAAATAGGCTATTTGGGATCAATTTATTATGCTGAGTGACACTGAAAGGTTTTTTAGTTCCCAACCTGGGTCGATAGCAGAACCAAGGTGACCTTGCTGTTGGTGAAATCACACTTGTATGCTATAACCATATTTCTGGGTATCCTGTTATAAATCTGCATCACTAATGGTAATCATTCTCTTTCTCTCTCAAAATTCTGATACTGAGTCACATAGCTAGATATTTTATTTCCTGAACTAACAAAATCAGAAAAAGGTAGAAGGGAGAAGAACAGATAAAAATAAATTTGATTCTTGCCTCTATCATACATAAGTTTTTTGAGATCATGTATCATCTCAGATCTATTTTTTCTGCCTGTGAGCAAAGTGAGAACAGTAACATTTTCTTCAGAGGGGATTGAATGAGATAATGTTCGTAAAGCGTCTAGAACAATACATACCATTTAACAGCTGCTTAATATAAAACAATGTCAGTTATATCAACCAGCGGGGCAAGGGACACTTGAAAATGCTTTTGCCATTGAGAACAGAGAAAGACGATGTCTTGTTAACTAACACAAGCCACTTGCTCACTTGATTGCTCATTCACTTACTCAGTCACAGAAAATAGTGTACTGGACCTGAGCTAGATACAGCTAGTGAATAGTGATATGGTGATTTTTTTCTACTCTAAAATAAACTTTACTGAGATAAAATTTCATACAATAAAATAAACCTATTTGGAAATAATAAAGATTAGAGCCAAGATAAATAAAGAATAGAAAAATAATAGTGAAAATCAAAGAAATCAAGAGCTGGTTCTTTGAAAATATCAACAAAATTGACAAGTGTTTAGCTAGAATGACTAAAAAATAGAGGGAAGACTCAAGCAACTAAAATAAAAAAATGAAAGAAAGACAGTACTACCGATTTTATAGAAATAAAACTCATTATACGAGAGTACTATGAACAATTGTACACCAACAAATTAGATAAGCTAGATGAAATGGACAAATTTCTAGAAAAATACAACCTACTCAGATTGAATATGAAGAAACAGAAAATCTGATTACACCTATGAGTAGTAAGTAGATGAAATCAGTAATCAGAAACCTCCCAACAATGAAAAGCCCAGTGCCAAATGGCTATACTGGTGAATTCTACCAAATATTTAAAGAAGAATTAACATCAGTCCTTCTCAAACTTTTCTCAAGAATTGAAGATGAGGGGACACTTTCTAACTTATTCTATTAAGCTATTAGTACTATGATACCAAAGCTAGACTAAGGCACTATAAGTAAAGGAAACTACACACCACTATGTCTCATGAATACTGATGCTGAAATATCCAACAAAATACGAGCAAGCTGAGTTCAATAGCATATTAAGAGGATTACACATCATGGCCAAGCTGGATCTATTCTGAAATGCAAAGATGGTTCAACATACAAAAATCAGTGTAATATACTACACTAACAAAAAAAGGGGGGGGACAATATGACTATTTCAAATGATGTAAAAAAAAGCATTTGGTAAAATTCACTACACTTTCATGACAAAAACTCTCAGTAAACTAGGAATAGAATAAAAGTATCTCAACAGAATAAAATAAAACCACATTAAAAAAAACTAATAGCTAACATCATACTCAATAGTAAAAGACTGAAAGCTTTTCTTCTAATATTAGAAACAGCACAATGATGCCAGCTTTTGATACCACTATTCAATATGGTAATAAAAGTCCTAGCTGGAGCAATCAGAAAAGAAAAAGAAAGAAAATGCATAAAAACTAGAAAGGAAGAAGTAAAATTATCTCTGTTCACAGATGACATGATCTTGCATGTATGAAGCCTAAATATTTCACATAAAAACTGTTAGAAATAATAAATAAATAAATGAACTCAGCAATGTTACATGATGCAAAATCAACACAAAAAAATCAGTTGTTTCTATACATTAACAATGAACAATCCAAAGTAAGAAAACAATTAAGGAAATTAAGAAAACAATTCTACTTATAATAGCACCAAAAAGAATAAATTTTTAAAAAGAAAAAAAAATACTCAGGGATAAACTTAACTAAAAAGGGAAAAGACTTGTACACTAAATCCTAAAAAACTTGCTGAAAGCAACTAAAGAAGACACCAATAAATGAAAAGAGATTCTGTGTTCATGGATTGGAAAAATTAATAAAACAATCTCTAGTAGAGAATTTTAACCAAGGTAGTCATTAACAGCTTATTTAACCTCTGTCTTGCTTTGGCCCCCAGGCTTCACTTTTCTTTCCTTCAATTGTGTGGCCTCCACTCTTTACAAAGTTTACTTGGGTAGTGGTCATTCCTATATGCACCTTATGAAAACACTTATCCTTAGTATCATTCTTCTGTTCTCCGTTTTATCTTCGACTTACTCCTCTACCATTTATGTGAGCATCTGAGACTACCTATTTAGGTCTCATTTAAAGAAAAATGTTTAGGATGAGTATTTTTTCTGTCCAATGCTGAATAAAAAGTACCAGAAACCCCATATGATCAAGTGGGTGAGACATAGGAAGTTCACTGAGCCAAGAGATAAAAGAGCAAATAGTGAACTGATGTAGTAAAAGATATAGTCGTTTTGGCAGCAAGAAAATTGCTGTGGATGGTAGGGGGAGAGGGCCATTCAGCAGCCATATGGTATTATGGCTATGGAGAAAGAACAACACAAGCAAATGCAGAAGGAATACTTGAGGACCCAAGAAGAAAGCACACTCATAGGCCAGATGGATCAGAGTAGTAATTTCTGTAAGTTATGGTGGAACACCTGATCATTTGATCAAGAATTCATAGTGCCCTCTCTTGCCACCTCTTTTCAACCTTTATACTGGAAGTATTAGCTAATTTAATAAGAAAAGAAGAGAAAGTAAACGGTATACTGATTGGGAAGCAAGAAATGAAACTGTTCTCAGATGACATGATGGTCAATGTAGAAAATTCAAAAGAACCAACCAAAAAACTCTTGGAACTAATGAGTAATTATAGCAAAGTATGAGATACAAGGTAAATATATCAAAAAATATCACTTTCCAAATAACAGCAATGAACAAATGGAATTCGAAATTGAACACATGATACCATTTACATTAGCATCCCCAAAATGAAATATTTAGGCATAAACCTAACAAGATATAAATACTATTTGAGGAAAATTATAAAACTCTGATGAATGAACTCAAATAAGAACTAAATAAATGGAGAGATATTCCATATTCCTGGGTAGAAATACTCAATATTGTTGAGATATCAGTTTTTCAAAACTTGATCTGTAAATTAATTGTAATCCCAAGCAAAATCCCAGCAATTCATTTTCTGGCTATTGACAAATTGATTACAAAGTTTAGATGGAGAGACAAAAGACCCAGAATAGCACACACAGTATTGAAGGAGAAGAGCAAAATTGGAGGACTGACCTATCCAACTTTAAGACTCACTATAAAGCTACAGTATTCAAGAAAGTGTGGAATTAGTCAAAGAATAGACAAAGAGATCAATGGAATAGAATAGAGAACCCAGAAATAGACCCATATATATGTCACCTGATTTTTGACAAAGGAACAAAGACAATGCAATGAAGCAAAGATAGTCTTTTCAAAATATCATGCTCAAACAATTCGACATCCACATGCCAAAAAAAAAATAATAATCTAAACACAGACTTTATATCCTTCACAAAAATTCAAAGATTAACTCAAAATGGATCACAGACCTAACTGTAAAACACAAAACTATAAAACTCCTAGAAGATAACACTGAAGAAAATTTATATAACCTTGGATTGATGATAACTTTTTAGATATGACACCAAAGACATGATCCATGAGAGAAATAATCGATAAGCTGGGCTTCATTAACTTACAACCATCTACTCTCTGTGAATAATAATGTCATGAGAATGAAAAGACAAGCCACAGTCTGGGAGAAACATTTGCAAAAAACACATCTGATATAGAACTGTTATCCAAACTATACAAGCAACACTTAAAATTCAACAAAACAAACAAACAAATAAAAAAACAATTAAAAAAATGAGCCAAAGACCTTAACATACACCTCACCAAAGAGATATACAAATGTGGCAAATAAGCATGTGAAGAGATGTTTGACATTATATGACATCAGGGAAATAAAAATTAAAACAACAATAAGATATCACTCTACATCTATTAGAGTGGCACAAATCCATCATACTGACTACTCTAAATGATGGGAAGGAAGGAGGTAACAGGAACGCTCATTCATTGTTGGTGAGAATGAGAAATAGACAGCCGCTCTGGAGGACAGTTTGATGATCACTTATAAAATGAAACAAACCCTTACCATATGATCCAGCAGTTGTGCTCCTTGGCATTTACCCAAAGGACTAGAAAACTTAAGTCCTCACAAAAATCTACACATGGGTGTTTATAGAAACCTTATTTATAATTGCCAAAATTTGGAAGCAACGAAGATATTCTTTAGTAGGTGAATGGATGAGTTCACCATGGTACATCTAGACAATGGAAAATTATTCTACAGTGAAAAGAAATGATCTATCAAGTCCTAAAAAGACATGGAAGAACCTTAAGTGCATATTACTAAGTGAAAGAAGCCAATCAGAAAAGACCACACACTGTATGAGTACATCTATATGACATTCTGAAAAAGGCAAAACTATGCAAACAGTAAAAGATAAGTGGTTGCTAGAGGTTATCAGAGAGGAGATGAATGGTCAGAGCACAGAGGATTTTTAGAACAGTGAAAATACTCTGTTATAAGACCTTAATGATGGATACATGTCATGCATTTGTCCTGACTCATAGAATGCACAATCCCCAAAATAAACCGTAATGTAAACTGTGGACTTCGGGTGTTTCTGATGTGCCAATGTAAGTTTATCGATTGTAACAAATATACTTCTCTGGTGGAGGATGTTGATAATGTGGCTGTGCATGTGTGGGGGCAGAGAGTATATGGGAGACCTCTATACTTTCCCTTCAGTTTTGCTGTAAATGTAAAAATGCTCTAAAAATAAACTGTTAATTTAATAAAAAAGAACTTAGTGTTTGGTGAAAGGGACTAATTCAGACTTGGAAGGGATGTGATGAACATGTCTGCATGGCAGTGCTGAAGTCATAGACCATGTATAGAAATGGTGAACTGGTGTAGATGATAAGGGATGGAGCATTCTCCAGTGCCTTGTTCTACATCCAGTATTAAGGATATAGGATTGTGGGTCTCAACTTAACCCAGGTCAGGACAAGGGGATGCATCAAGACAGGGAGTTTGGTACTATTTACAATCCAAATAGAGTACCAATAACATATTGCGAGAAAAGACTAGTGAAAAGGATGGCAGCGGACCCTCTTTTAAAAACCACATACTCCTTGGCAGGTTAGTTTTCTATCTATACTACTGCTACTGCATGCTATGTTATCCAGATATAACCTCTACATGTTCCATCAGGAGGCATTTTTCACTCCAGATAAAAATACTAACCTTCTTAGTCTTAAAATTATCTTTCTTCAGAGTTATTTTGACTCTAAGCAAACAAAAGTATCTAACCAGTGGTTTTAAGTGCTTGTGCAGCCTTGGAAGGCTTTGTAGCTGTGTGTGAATTCACTGTTGAAATAAATTCCAAATGACTATCTCTGATTACCTCGATTACATCACTAGTCCTGTTGTCATTTTGGGACTCAGTGACAACAGTTCTCTTTGCAAAACAGGATCCCTGGCAGTCAGGCTAGTAATAAGTTCAAGGTCTGAAATAGAGTTCACTCTTTGAAGTTGAAAACTGAAGAAAGAAATTCTGTGACTTGGCCAAAGACCCAGTGTACATCAGTGTTTGATCTGTACAAGAACTAAATCTTTCAGACTCCCAAAGTCTTTAATTATATGGATCTGCTTCTGCAAGAGGTGGCTTGTAAGCCAAATTCATGATTTAACATATAATTTTCTTTGAGAAAGATTTAAATACATTTGGGCAGGTGCGTGGATAAAAGCTCAGTAGTCAGTTTATTAAGATAAGCCAGGGATATTTCAGAGGCATAACAAACCTTTCAAGGTCAAGAGTGATTTTGGTTTTGAATATAAAAGCCATTTTGGCTATCTTGCCATTGAATTAATTGTGAATCCCAATTAATTGTGAATCCTTGCATTTTGTGGCTGTTATTCAACAGGCGTATTCCTGTTGTAGAGTCCAGCTCTTGGGCAAGCACAGCTGCAGGAGAGCCTGGATGATGCAATGCTGTCTGATAAGGGCCTTGACCCAGCTTTCCCCACGATGGCTGTGGCTCACCTTCTCCTTGCCACGGTGTCAGTTTTCATTACCTTGACATTTCTCACACTTTGATGTGTGATATGAAATGGTAGCCTTTGGCAATAGATTGGGAAATGAGGCTTCACGGGGACATTGAGCACTTGCCAAAGGAAAAGTGTGGAGAATGCATGTGACAAGGTTATTCAGTTTGCTTTCTTAAAGGCGTTTCAGCTCAGCTGTACATGACGATGCTACCAGTTTCTATTTCAGCTTGTTTATTAGAGAGGTAGCTATGTATCCCTTTGTGAATTTGTCATAGATGCTTTTGTCATCATGTCTAGCATGGGGAAGTACTGCCTGGTAGGGAAAGCAAAATAACCAGTCACCTAGGAAAGCTTCATGAACAACATTCATTTCCATTTCAATTGCTGAGACCTCAGAATCATAATGGTGACCTGTTGTTTCCATAATGCTATTGCTGCTTCTCTTTTCACAGGTTTTATTTTGTTATTGTTTAGTGAGAGTCTTTATACCATGACTGAATTTAAAAACTCCCTTAGTCTTTCTTTTGTTTATAGTAAAAATAACAACAGCAATAAAAATAACCAGACCACACTACTTTTTTTTTTTTTTTTTTTTTTAAGATACTGTAATAAGAACATGGGCCTGGAACACAGAGGGTTGAGCCAGAAATTCAACACAAACTTCTAAAAGGGTATATAAACCTAGACATGATCTGGGATAAGATTGCTATCTAATGGGACCCAGTCTGCTGGCTGGGTTTTAGTGGTAGGCTGTTTTAGGCAGGTGGGCAATGACAACACAATTCCAAATAATGGATCTGTTTGGTATCAGGGTTCTGTTCTGCCAGTGACTGGAAGAACAGTGTGGGTGTGTGGGTGTTTGCCTGAAGTCTGGCTTCCGTCCCTGGGTTAGTGTTCTATCACTGCATAACAAATTACCACAAATTTAGGGACTTTAAACATAAATTTATGAAATCTTAGTTTCCATGGGTCAGGAGTTTTGGGCACACGTTAGCTGGGTGTTTTGCTCAGGATTTCATCAGGCTGAAATCAAGGCGTCATGCAGAGCTGTCATCTCATCTGAGGTTTTTAGCTATTTCAAACTCACATGTTTGTTGGCAAAATTCAGTTCCTTCTGTTGTAGGACTGAGACATTCAGTTCCTAGAGGTCATGCCTCTTCAAAGGCAGTTCACAATATGGCAGTTTTGCTTCTTCCTCCAGGCCAGCAGACATCAGCATCTCTGATGCTTTGTTCTCTTTGAAAGGCCTCACCTAACTTGGTCAGGCCCGTTCAGAATAACCTCCTTGATTAACTCAAATCTGCAAAGTCTCTGCACCTTTGCCATGTTCTATTGGCCAGAAGCAAATTACAGGTTCTAACCAAAAACCAAGATTGTAACACCATGGGACAAAGATCTGGGGCCACTGTCGCCCTCCTAATTGCCAAGTCCAGCAGCCTCTTCTGAGCTCTCACACTCTCTGTGGCACAAAGCACTGCTAACCACTCTTTTGATCCTTCTTAGGGTTTTGTGATATTGCTCTCTCCCAGTTTTCCTACCAGAGAGCCAAAGTAGGATCAAAGAAAGCATACAACATTTGTAGTCAAACAGAACCACGTCTCAGTCCTAGCTCTGGCTTTTATCAAGACTAATTCATGGGCTCCCCTGGTGGCGCAGTGGTTGGGAGTTCACCTGCCGATGCAGGGGGCGCGGGTTCGTGCCCTGGTCCGGGAGGATCTCACGTGCCACGGAGCAGCTGGGCCCGTGAGCCACGGCTACTGGGCCTGCACGTCCGGAGCCTGTGCTCCACAATGGGAGAGGCCACAACAGTGAGAGGCCCGCGTACAACAACAACAACAACAAAAAAGACGAATTCATAAGTAGCTTTTGTCTGCTGCTTGCATGATGTGGATGGAAACTGGGAAATGCAAGGAACTCTTCCTCCGTTACTTACCCTTTTCAGTCTCCCTTCAGTAGCTTCCATTAGCAGACCCTAAGCAGAAGCCAGTAGTTTCTAGCAAGATAATTTGAGAAATACAGATTGCAGGCTCCAACCTCAGCATCCCAGAGCAACATAGAAGCTGGTCTCAAAGCTGAGAGTCAATAGGTAAATAATGGACAAGTAGGTAAATAGATAAATAACATACTCAGTGTAAATACCCATTGTGAACAACAGTAACACAGTTGAGCAAATATACCTGAGTCACTTGTTAACTCTAATCCAGGATAATAAACATTCCCTTTGAGCACAACTCAGCTTCATGTCACAAACATTGAATGTTATTTTGCCTGAAGTATCTTTCTCTCCTCCGAAGACCTGTTTGGCTAGTTAACAGTGGCTTTCCACTTTACATCTGCATTAGTTCAACACACAGACTAGGGTTTCCTGAATTCCCCTTTAGAGAGTTTCATCCCGTGAACTTTTTCAGAATTATTTCAATCCTTTACTGAACTCTGTTTCTGAAAGTTCTACCTTTCAGGACTCCACAGTGCTTTTGCCTTCTCTCCCACCTGAATCACAGCAGGCATAATGGTAGGGATTTTGGTAGAAGCAGAATCAGTTCTGACACCTCTGCCATAGGAAAGACTGCTCATGACTCTGCTCCCCCCCCCCACAGAGCCAAATAATAGTCTGACCCACTTCAACCCTTCAGCTGGCAAGCCTGAAAGAAGACCAGCCTCCTAAGGGTTAATCCACTCAGACATTAATCTGCTCCTTTTCATTGTGCCTTTTATTACTCTGGGTTATTGTAAAGGTGCAGAGATTAATTTGCAGATTTAAGACCTTGGAAGCTTCATTATATAATTTTAGTCATCAGGAAACCTTGGGAAAACTTAAAAACTGAAGGCACTAAATCATTTTAATTGGAACTTTAACTGGGTGTCTTTATAGAATATTTTGTTGCTTGTCTTCTGAACGGACAGCTGCCTTAATGTGTCCTCAGACACTGGAGTTCATAGCTGGGATGCTCCTTGGGAGATCTTGTTTTTGTCTTGGTTTGAGAAAGTGGGATTTGCTTGTAGCAAATGGCATCATTAACTACAGGCAGGCCCTGCTTTAAGAAATCCCATCACATGAAAGCCAGAATGTTGTGTTACAACAAGAATCTACTTTTTAACAACAACAACAAAAAGAGATTCTAAAATAGTTCACGTCTTTCTGTTTCCACAGACGAATTTAATTTGTAAGGATTTGTTTTTCTCTCAGTTATTCCAGGGACATGCTCACTGGGCTCTGATAAATCCTGCCACACCTGGGTAATGCCATCCTCTTGAGACTATGGATTATGAGAAGAAATCCAGTTGGAGATTGAATTTTCTCACAGCTGTGTAGGCACACTGCCTTCTGGTCAGTACCAGGATGACCTTCTCACCCCAACCCCATCTTGCTCTGCACTTTATCAAAGGTACAGTAGGGAAAGGATAGCCTCTGAGGTTCCACTACTTGCTCAGAAAGAGACAATGCAGGTCTCTTGACAAGAAAGAAGTGAAAGCAGAAAGAGAAGTAAAGTATTTTATAAACAAAATTTTAAAAGTAAATAGCTATCCAAAAAAGTAACACAGACCCAGTGATTGTTGTGTTTCCTTTGATGTTTATACTTTCCCAAAAGTGCATTGGACTAAGGTAACCAAATCTTCCTGAATCCCTTGAGGAGTGACAGACAGGCCTCTGGGGGTTGGGTTGGCCACTTAGAGGTATCCTGAGACAGCCCCTCCCTCCCTCAATTACCATCACCCCAGACTCATGATGTTTCATATAAGTTCCTAACAGTTAGAGGGGAGGGGCTGTCCAAGTCTCCACAGTGTCCTGTACCTATTGTTCTGAATTGATCTGTCTGCATATGTTTTTTCCTGCTGTCTGTCCCCAAGATTTCTTATGGAGACTCTGGAGAGGCCATGGGATCAGAGCACACACAACCAGGACAAAAACCCAAGTGCTATCTTTAGCTTGTGTCTCTGCAGCTCCCTCCCCATTTCTCAGCAGTTCTGGGCTTGGTTTTCTTCCCATTTCAATCTCTGAGTCTGTGTGCGGGTGTATGTGCTTTTGAGCTTCTGTTTGTCTCTATTAATACATGGTTTAATCATATGGAATGATTCACTGTACTTTTTTTTCTTTAATAATAGACACTCAGAGTCAAATATAGACCTTGAAGTTGCACTTCATTGTTTGTTTTATTTTATGTATGAACTGTTTTATTCCTAAGAAAATCATTTGAAATATATTATTTGAGGAAAAGTCATATTACCTTTTAAAAAAAGAACTATGGTTATAATAACACAGATAGTAATTTCCAAGTGAGGAGCACTCCCTCTGTGTACAAGTTTTTCTATAATGTCCCTTACATTAATTATTTTCAATGCCAAAAATATTTCTTATTCCTTTTGAAAGTTTGAAACCCACATAAAGGTATTTAAGACACCAATGTTCTGAGAAAACCACTAACCACTAATTATGAGTTCCTATATTTTTAGCCATTCTTCCTTAGTTCCTTCCCTATCACTCCCAACCCTTTTCTCCTTGGGATTGTGCTTGGATCCAGGAGTGAGTTTCGGTTTGTATGTAATTTAGGTGTTTGTCGTTAATCTGAACCAGCATCCACTGAAGTCTTCTTATTCCCATCTTGTCTTCAGATGTGTTTTCAGTGACACACAGGCCACTGCTATCTTCTCTTGAATCCCAATCCTAAAGCAGCTTCCATTTTGCCACAATCTGTGTCACCTCCAGACATGGGAAGTATCTTGCTGTCCACCATGATATTTTGGGGGCAGATGGAGGTGTTCACTCTGAGGCTTTCTCAGGCTTGTCTGCCGGTCACCCAATGCAAACATTTCTTCCAATCCAATCCCTTAGAACAGCATCTATGTCTTATTTTAACTATCACTCTTCAACATCTTTGCCTTCAAATTAGACTTATCTCTTCTTAAACATTACCTTTTGTATTTAGAGGAGGACATGTCTTCTCATACCTCCTTAGGATGAAGGAATTTTCTCCAAATTTTACTTAATTATAAAAAATTCATACATATGGAAAATTGAAAGTGTACAACAAATGAACATACACCTAACACATAGATTACACAATTGTTAGTATTTTGCTATACATGTTTTATCTCATGTCTATCAATATATTTATTAATTTACCCATCTATCAATTTGTCTTTTTCTGAATGCATTTAACATGGGTTGTAGACATCACTACCCTTGTGGTAACCAGCCTCTGAGATTATCCTCATATCTTGATATTTTCACCCTTGTGTAGACCTGCCTACATTGTACCAGGGTTAATCAGTGTGACTGGTAGAATTGAATATACCAGAAGTAATGGTGTGTGACTTCTAAGGCTAGATCACAAAAGGTACCAAGTCTTCCTCTTTGCAGTCTTTCTTCGACTGTTCACTCTAGAGGAAGCCAACTATCATGTCATGAGAGGCCCTATAGAGAGACCTGCATGATGAGGAACTGAGGCCTCCTGCCAACAGCCATGTGAGTGAGCTCATAATAGAATTCTCCAATATCCGTCAAGCTTTCAGGTGACTACAGCTTCTTCTACTATTTTGATTGCAGCTTCCTAAGAGATCCTGAGCCAGAACAACCTGACTAAGTAACTCTCAAATTATTCACCTATCAAAATTTTAATATAATAAATATTTATTCTGCCTATGTTTTTCTCTAAGAGTTTGATAGTTTCTGGCCTTACATTTAGGTCTTTAATCCATTTTGAGCTTATTTTTGTATATGGTATTAGGGAGTGTTCTAATCTCATACTTTTACATGTACCTGTCCAGTTTCCCCAGCACCACTTATTGAAGAGGCTGTCCTTTCTCCACTGTATGTTCCTGCCTCCTTTATCAAAGATAAGGTGACTTATCAAAGTTAAGGTGACTATATGGTGACTATAAGGTGACTTATCAAAGATAAGGTGACTATATGTGCATGGGTTTATCTCTGGGCTTTCTATCCTGTTCCACTGATCTATATTTCTGTTTTTGTGCCAGTACCATACTGTCTTGATTACTGTAGCTTTGTAGTATAGTCTGAAATCAGGGAGCCAGATTCTTCCAGCTCGTTTTTCATTCTCAAGATTGCTTTGGCTATTTGGGGTCTTTTGTGTTTCCATACAAATTGTGAACTTTTTGTTCTAGTTCTGTGAAAAATGTCAGTGGTAGTTTGATAGGGATTGCATTGAATCTGTAGATTGTTTTGGGTAGTAGAGTAATTTTCACAATGTTGATTCTTCCAATCCAAGAACATGGTATATCTCTCCATCACAGCAAGATCCTTATTGATGCAACTCCTAGAGAAATGGAAATAAAAATAAAAATAAACAAATGGGACCTAATGAAACTTCAAAGTTTTTGCACAGCAAAGGAAACCATAAACAAGACCAAAAGACAACCCTCAGAATGGGAGAAAATATTTGCAAATGAAGCAACTGACAAAGCATTAATCTCCAAAATTTACAAGCAGCTCATGAAGCTCAATAACAAAAAAACAAACAACCCAATACAAAATTGGGCAGAAGACCTAAATAGACATTTCTCCAAAGAAGATATACAGATTGCCAGCAAAAACATGAAAGAATGCTCAACATCATTAATCATTAGAGAAATGCAAATCAAAACTACAATGAGATATCATCTCACACCAGTCAGAATGGCCATCAGCAAAAAATCTAGAAACAATAACTACTGGAGAGGGTGTGGAGAAAAGGGAACACTCTTGCACTGCTGGTGGGAATGTGAATTGGTACAGCCACTATGGAGAACAGTATGGAGGTTCCTTAAAAAACTACAAATAGAACTACTACATGAACCAGCAATCCCAATACTGGGCATATACCCTGAGAAAACCATAATTCAAAAGAGTCATGTACCAAAATGTTCATTGCAGCTCTATTTACAATAGCCAGGAGATAGAAACAACCTAAGTGTCCATCACTGGATGAATGCATAAAGAAGATGTGGCACATATATACAATGGAATATTACTCAGCCATAAAAAGAAATGAAATTGAGTTATCTGTAGTGAGGTGGATGGACCTAGAGTCTGTCATACAGAGTGAAGTAAGTCAGAAAGAGAAAGACAAATACTGTATGCTAACACATATATATTTAATCTAAGAAAAAAAAATGTCATGAAGAACCTAGGGGTAAGACAGGAATAAAGACACAGACCTACTAGGGAATGGACTTGAGGATATGCAGAGGGGGAAGGATAAGCTGTGACAAAGTGAGAGAGTGGCATGGACATATATACACTACCAAACCTAAAATAGATAGCTAGTGGGAAGCAGCCGCATAGCACAGAGAGATCAGCTCGGTGCTTTGTAACCACCTAGAGGGGTGGGATAAAGAGGGTGGGAGGGAGGGAGACACAAGAGGGAAGAGATATGGGAATATATGTATATGTATAACTGATTCATTTTGTTATAAAGCAGAAACTAACACACCATTGTAAAACAATTATACTCCAATAAAGATGTAAAATAAATAAATAAATATTTGTTGTTTTAAGGTTCTACATTTTACGATAATTTTTACAGAGCAATAGATATCTAATTCAGTACTTTATCCTTAAACATTTCAACATGCATAGAACTAATTATAAAATTAAATATAATTTTACATTTCTTTCCTTTTTTTTTTTTTTTTTTTTTTTTGCGGTATGCGGGCCTCTCACTGTTGTGGCCTCCCCCGTTGCGGAGCACAGGCTCCGGACGCGCAGGCTCGGGACGCGCAGGCTCAGCGGCCATGGCTCACGGGCCCAGCCGCTCCGCGGCATATGGGATCCTCCCAGACCGGGGCACGAACCCGTATCCCCTGCATCGGCAGGCGGACTCTCATCCACTTGCGCCACCAGGGAGGCCCTCTTTCCTTTTTTGTGTGAGGCTAACCTTACATCTAATGAAATGTGAAAACCTTAAGTAAGCCATTCATTGAGTTTTGACTAACGCATATATCGAGTAACCCAAATCCCTATCTATCATCATCCTAAAAGGTTTCCTCATAACACTGTTTAGTCAGTTTCTACCTCATCCCAGAGACAACCTTTATTCTGATCCCAGATTAGTTTTGTCTGTTAGAAAAATTAGCACAAATTGAACCATACAGCATGTAATGTTTTTGTAACACTTCTTTCATTCAGTGTACTGTGTGTGATATTCATTCACCATTTATTTTCATTAGCAGTTTGTTCCTTTCTGTTGCTGAGTAGTTTCCCACATTATGACTGCAATTAGTCTATTAACCTATTAATAGATGTTTGGGTTGTTTCCAGTTTTTGGTCACTATGAGCAGAACTGCCACAAACAATCCAGTGCAAGTCTTTTTGCAGAAACATGTTCTCGTTTCTGTGGATTAAAGATGTAGGAGTGGAATTGCTGAGTCATATGGCACTTGTATATTTAAAATGACAAGAACCTGCCAGATCTTTGTCAAAGTGGCTGTACCATTTTACACTCCCTTAATAATGGATGAGAGTTCTAATTGTGCCACATTCTTATCAATAGTTGGTATTCTCAGTCTTTTTAATTTTAGTGGGTCCCTGCAGTGGTTTTCTTCTCTTTCCTGTATCAGACTTATTCAGAGGTAGTCTTTTCTTTTTTTGGCTGTAAGATAATATTTCATTCCTCTGATTCACACTGTTTTAAAATTATTTACCTGTGGGTTTATTGTCACATTTTCATTTATTTTTAAACTCTTCACATGTTCATCTTGAATTCAGAAGTGATCTTTTCAGTTCTTAATTTTGCTCATTTTCAATGTGGGAGACTTTCTTCAAATGACTTCAAAGAAAATCTCAGAAAGTGAGCATGTATTTATAAACAAGTCTCTCTAGATCACTTCCTTTTCCTTGGACAGAAAGCCAAGTTGCTGAGTTATACAGGTATACACCTGATATCTCCAAGAATATGCATGTATGCATGTAGAATCCTCTTTAGAGATATAGCCCAGAGGTAGATATGCACAGACTTTAGCTCAAGTTCCATGGTTTTGAAGAAACATATTTGGCATTCTCACGACTGATGGAAGGATACTTTCTTTACTTTTTTCTTTCCCTCACTTTTATTAAAATGAATTTTGGAAATCTACAGAACACAATGTGTACAACCACCACAATGCTTCCTGTTTCTGTTCTTTCCTCCAGTTGACATTACTCAGATGACAATTTTCTGTACTATCTTTCCTCCCTCCTTCTGGATGTTTTCTATGAGAATTTGCTCTTCCTTCTATCTTACATTTGTTATATATTCATATTTCTCCCAGTTTTTGATATTGTCTTTTTTTTTTCTGAGCCTTCCCTGGTACGGTGATGAGGAAATGAGGGGAGCTCCTAAATAGAGGTATCCCATTGCCCTTTACTTCCTTTTGAGCACCTCTAGATTGTATGGATCTTGATGGTAAGGGCTATGTCTTATTCCTATTTTTATTACCCAGATTTCCTAATACATGGAAGTCTATAAAATATGTTATATTTGGTTGTATTGAAACAAATATCATTATCTAAATTTTATGGATGATGAAATATCTTTTGAAAGTCATGTATAGCTGATTCTTCACCCATCACCTTCCCCAGACTCACCAGCATTGCCATTGTGACAAGTGTGGAGCTGAAGGGATGTCACAGCCCTCCAGATCTCAACTGACATGTTTCCTGCAGCTTGGTGGTCCAGTGTCCTGCAAGCTGTAGCGTGTGATTCCAAACTCTGAACTTTGTTATTATATAGAACCTATAGTTCATAGAAACAATGTGGGCAGAGAGTGGGAATGGGATGTATGTGAGACTGGGGACAGGAGTGCAGGTGGAGGGGAAGCTCAGATATTAGACAGGGACAGTTATAAACAGGCACAATATAGGAACCAGATTCTTCAGGGAAGAATTTGAGCTCATTTCTCACAATAGTTGATATTGCCCTGTAGTTATCAACCATAATGGTTTGTTCATTTTACCTGTGGGAACTTTAAATAAAATTCTGATGCCTGGACCCAGGGCTATAGGTAGTATGCTGCATCTTTGCATGATTAGAAAAAAGTATGACTTCTGAGAAGATGCATCCCTGAGCCCTGATGTCTTGGATATCAGTCACACCTTTGGGTGAATTAGAAAAAAAATAATTCCTTCTTCTGGGCAAACTTAGCCTATTCCAAAATTCCAGGCTGGACTTTAGACTCCATTTGTCTCCATTCCTGGGCATGCTTGTCCAGTGAACAGCCTATACAACTCTCTGTGGAGACCCTGTTATGTCCCTGTCCAGATCAGATACAGGTATATCTCTGGGGGTGGCTTCTGGGAAGCTGTAGTTGAAAAAACTCCCCAAATGATGCTGAAGGAATGGAGGATAAAAAGCTTTGAAATAGACACCAGGCAAAGGAAACGGAAGTACCTCATTCATTCTCCATTTATTCATTTAGCATCTATTTATTTAGTATTTAGCAGTTATTTATTGAGTATTTAACCTATTTATTTTTGAGAACCACATGAAGTTGGTACACTTTTCTGCAGTGGTGGGACTTTTGAAGGTGTACATACAGATGAGCATCTCTACTCATTTCATAGGCACAGAAATGGTGCTGAACCACCTCTGAGAAATAAAGTAACTTCTCCTTACACACTGAGCCCTGCAATACCGTTTTCTAGTGAACACTACTCAAATTCTGCCTCTGCAAGGTGTTTCCTTTCAAGGTCACCCTGAAGCAGTAGCTATAAAGGGACTGACATAATGAAGAATGTAGGTCCAGAGAAAAGTATTCTATCCCCTGCCTCTGTCCAGCTTTAAGAAGTCTGTAAGGAAATTGCTTGACTATCAGCAAAAGGATTAAACTTCACAGTGACAGACTTACAGAGAGAGAGAGAGAGAAAGAGTAATTCTTTGGGTCTTAGAGTCCCTTGGAGAGTTTGTGCCATTCTAAAATGGGTGCCAGCATGCCAAGGAGTGGATATTTTATTTCATTTTCTTACTGAAAAGATCCCCCATTACCACTTCAGTAAAGGCTTGCATTATAGTGCAAATCAAAACAGATTAAAGAGTAACAGTGTTGAATCATTTTATGATGATATAAGTAATATCATTTCATAAAAGTCAACTGCACTTCCATAATCTGGAGAGAGCCACTGTGTACACTATGATAAATTTTCTTTAATAATTGGTATATTAGATTATAATAACTGATATTATTAGATTATAATAACTGATATTCATCTGAATTTTTTACTGGTTTCCTTATATTTTACTTTTTAAATTTTTTTTAAATATTTTAATTTTATTGGAGTAACATTGATTTACAATGTTGTGTTAGTTTCAGGTGTACAGCAAAGGGACTTAGTTATACATATATATATATATATATATAATCATTCTTTTTTGGATTATTTTCTCATAAAGGTTATCACAGAATATTGGATAGATTTCCCTGTACTATACAGTAGGTCCTTGTTGGTTATCTATCTTATACATAATAGTGTGTGTATTCATCCCAATTAAATTTTAACTACATAATTCATTCTGGTATTTATTTTGGTTACTGGTATGAGGTAGGGCAATAGTAGTTTTATTATTGTTGACTCTTCACTTAAGTGTCATTTAAGTTCACCTATTTATGACATTATCTTTGTCCTACATTAAATTATTGCCTAACTAGGGACTGTTTCTGGGCTTTCTGTCTTATTTGATTGATCTTTATAGTCTTATTTCAGACTTTAATGTTTAAGGGGTAAACTCTCTTATTTCTCTTTTCCTTTTCAATATTTCTTTGTATAACATTTTTTTCAAATATATTTTAGGATTTTGATATTTTGATAAATCTTCCTCCAGCACCATCCTATAACTTAGTGGCATTTTGATCTATGGAGAAATTATGTTCCTCTAACACTGATCCTCACTGTTCTAGAATATTAAAAATGTAAAGTTTTCAAGTTGATTTCATGATATTAACATGAACATAAGTAGCAAGAGGTTACAACCCAATTATACTTCTAAATGGAGATCTAAGATTTTTTATAGAAAAAAATGAAAATTAATTATATAGAACTTCTGCTTCAGGATTTAGAATAACAAGGGCTGCATTTTCCCTCTTGTCTGATACAAGTAAAACAGTGGACAAAATGTATGAAAAACATATTCAGAAAGGTAGAGGCAGATTGAGCATATTTAGTAGAGACACAGAGGATATAAAAGCAGCCTAAACTGCACTTTTATAGATGGAAATTATGGAAATTATAATTATATATATAATTATAATTATATATAATTATAGATGGAAATTAACAGCAGATTATATACTTCAGAAGTATTGATAAGTGAAGTTGAAGACATGCAAAAAAAACTATCCAAATGAAATACATTGAGAAAAACACTAAAAAAATGAACAGAATATTAGCTAACTGCCAGACAACTTCAGACAGTCTACGTGTAATTGAAGTCCCTGAAGGAAAGAAGAGGAAACAGAAGACGTGTTTGAAAAAATAATAGCTGAAAAAATTTCAAATTTGACAGAAAATAACTGGAAACCTAAAAACCCAAGAAACTTAAAAAATCCCAAGTAAAAGAAACATGAACAAAGCTACAGCAAGTCACATAATAATCAAATTGCTTAAAACAAGGGATAAAGAAAAAAATCTTAAAAGCAGATGGAGGAAAAAATTGAGTGCACATTATGTCTATGTTAGTTTCTCTCCTCCCAAGGAAACTAATGATAAACTATATTTAGAAAATTTTTTAATAAAATTCATCACAACAAATGAAAATAATATCTTTTCAATAGTCACCAAAATATATATCATTATAAAAACCAGCATCTGTCTTCATAAAATGCTTTGTAAATTAAGAGAGAAACAGTCCCTGAGCATGATAAAAATTAACCAAATTCATGATAACTTATGTAGTAAGGTGATATAGAATGTGGATTTAAAGATATCAGTTCTCCTCTACTTAATATATTTGTTTAATGAGGATGATATAATAACCCTAAGGAGTTTTTTGTTTGCTTGCTTTAACCCGGTTTACTTATTACAACTTCTTCTTGGAACTGAGTCTAAAAAATGGATTCAGTTTTACAGTTGAATCTATTAGGGCTTTGAGGTAGAAAATAATTTCATATATGAGTAATACATTTATCTCTTTTTTTCTAATAATGCATATTTTAGACTATACCTTGATAATTTTATTGATGGAACGTACAGAACAAAGTTAAGAGCAAAAACAAATGCATAGTGAAGAATGAGGCTTTTCCTAAAGAGAGGTCTGGCTTATGTCTGTGATTCCTGGGAGGTAACTTCCAAATCCTTGGAATTTCCTGAGTGATAATAGTATCTGTTTTTTATGGTGAGCCCCTTAGACACAACTGATGGTTTATGCTAATGAGGTGACTCATGGTGGGCCCTTTGGTCCATACAATAAAAGCCTGAACTTTGGGGTGTGGGGAGAGTAAATACTGAGCTCAATAATATGGTCAATCAATCTATCATGCTTAGATAATGAAACCCCAATAAAATCCCTGGACACAGAGCTTAGATGAACTTCCCAGGTTGGCAATAATCTATGTATATTATCACACATCATGAAGAGAGGGTACAAATCCTAAGGATAACAGAAGCTTCCCATTTAGAACCCTCCCAGATTCTGACCTATGAGTGTCCTTGGTTGATTTTAATTTTCTTACTCTCTCTGTAATTAACCATAGCTATTTGTGTAGTAGTTTTTGGTGAGTTCTGTAAATCCATCTAGCAAATTATAGAAACTAAGGGTGGTTTTAGGAGCCTGCTGAACTTGGGGTAGTCAAAAGTGAGAATGATCATATGTGGACTCTTTCCAAAAACTTTGGTATTGGACCCAGATTATTTGCAGTTGGTGTTATAAGTCTTGGGCAGACTTAACAGTCTGAAGTTCTATGCCTTAAACCTTGCAGTTTGGCTAGCTCTGGATCAAAAGTGTCACTTCTGTTTTATTATTGAGTGTATCAGGAATTTCTTTTTTGTTTTGGTTGCTAAGTGTAATTCTAGTAGTTTAAGATAAACATAGTTTTACTCATGTTCTGGTACCATTCTTTTATTCCTAGTTTCTTTAAAAAAAATCAGGAATGTATGTTAAATTTTATCAAATGCCTTTTATTATTTTCTACCTGTCCAAAACTAATAGCCAATTACCGAGGACTTTCCAGGCATTGTGTTAAGACATTATACACATTATCTTACTTAATCCTCACAACAGACCTGTGAGGCAGATGGTATTTTATCTCCATTTTGTCTGTGAGAAAACAGAGACCCAGAATTATTAGGTAATTTGCCCAAAGTCACAAAATCAGTGATTGATAGAGCTAGTGTTGGAAGTTCCATTTTCTATCATCCAATGTGAGCTGGATCACATTGACTCTGAATTATATCAATATATATTCTCTTGCTAAAATATTCTTTTTAAAAAATAAGTTGCACTTCATAATGTATATTTTCCATTAATATTCTTCTAGATTTGATTTACTGGTATATTAAATAAAACTCCTACATTGGGATGTGAGATTGGTATACAGTTTTCTTTTATTGTGCTTTGTAACCGGTTTACTAAACTAGCTTGAGTAAATGAATTGAAAAGCTCTATTTCTTTTTGTGCTTTGGATAAATTTATATATGATGGGAATTTGTTGGTCCATAACTATTTAAAAGCAATTGCTCATTAAATTATGTGTGCCTTCATCCCTTTCTAGGAGTAGATTTTCATACATATTTTTAAAATGATAATATTTCAATATCTTTCCAGATAGCTGGCTAATTCAGAATATTTACCTCTTTTGAGTCTATTTTAATACTTTATGTATATCTATGTAAATATATATGTATATATAGCATATATACTTATTTTTTCTATATACACATACATAGATGGAAATGTAATCTTTCATCCTTTTCAAATTTATTTTTCTTGAATTACAAATAGTATGTCTTTATTATGTTTTCATTTCTCGTCTGTCATCTTAATACATAATATTAAGTTTGCCATTTTAGCCATTTTTATTTGTGTAGTTCAGTAGTGTTAAGTATATTCACATTATTGTACAACAGGTCGCTACAACTTTTTGATCTTTCAACACAGAAACTCCATACCCACTGAACGTTAATTTCCCTTCCCCTTTAGCCCTTAAAAACCACCTTTCTACTTTCTGTAACTATGATTTTGACTACTTTAAATAGTTACTATGAGTAGAACTATACAGCATTTGTCCTTTTGTAACTGGCTTATTTCACTTAGCATAATGCCCTCATCGCTCATCCATGTGGTAGTATGCATCAGAATTTTCTTCATTTTTAAAGCTATATAATATTCCATTATATGTATATACTGCCTTTTCTATATCTATTTATCTGCCAGTGGATGCTTGGATTGCTTCTGCCTCTTGGCTATAGTGGATGTGTAAATTTCTCTTTGAGAAACTGCTTTGAATTATTTAGAAAAATTTTTTGAGGAACCTCCATTTTGTTTTCCATATCATTTTACACCTCCATGCACCATTATACATCTCCAACTACAGTGCACACAGATTCCAACTTTTCCATATCCTTGACAACTCACGTTATTTTCAATTCTTTTGATAGTGGCCCTGCTGATGGATGAGAGGCAACATCTTGTTGTAGTTTTGAATTGCATTCCCTTAGTAATTAGTGAAGTTGAGCATCTTTTCATGTGGTTATTGGCCATTTTAATATCTTCTTTGGAAAAATATCTATTCAAGTCCTCTGGTAAGATTTAATCAGATCATTTTTGTTATCATTGTGGAGTTACTTATATATTCTGGATATTAACCCCTTATCATATATAAGATTTGCAATTATTTTCTCCCATTATATATGCTGCCTGTCACACTGTTGATTAATTCCTTTGAAGTGCATAAGTTTTTAAGTTTGATGTGGTCACGTTTTTCTAGTTCTTCATTTTGTTGGCTTTGCTTTTGGTGTCATATGCTAGAAATCGTTGCCAAATTCAATATCTTGAAGGTTTCCTGCTATGTTTTCATCTGGGAGTTTTATAGTTTTAGGTCATACTTTATGTCTTTAATCTATTTTGAATTAATTTTTGTATACAGTGTCACAAAAGTGTCTGACTTATTTCTTTTCCAGTTTTCCCAATGCCATTTGTTGAAGGGATTGTCCTTTCCACATTGTGTATTCCTGGCACCTTTGTTAAAACCATTTTACCATAATTATGAGAGTTTATTTCTGGGCTCTCTATTCTGTTTCATATATTATATATATATATATATATATATATATATATATATATATATATATATATCTTTATGACAGTACAACATGATCGTAATTACTGTTGCATTGTAGTCTGTTTTGAAGTCGGGAAATACAATGCTTCCAACTTCTTTGTTTTTATATTTTTTAAAGATCATTTTGTCTATTTTGGCTCCTTTGAGAGTCCATGCAAAGTTTACAATTTTTTTTCTATTTTTACAAAAAATGCCATTGAGATTTTCATAGGGATTACATTGTATCTATAGATCACTTTGGATAATATAGACATTTAAACAATATTATGTCTTCTTATCCACAACCATGGGATTTCTTTCTATTTATTTGTATTGTCTTTGATTTCTTTTAGCAATGTTTTATAATTTTCAAGGTATAACTCTTTCTCCTTCTTGGATACATTTATTCCTAAGTGTTTTTTTTTTCATGTTATAATAAATGGTATTTTCTTAATTTATTTTTCAATTTGGTCATTTTAGTATACAGAAGCAGAACTGATTTTGGTGCATTAATTTTGCTGCTGCAATTTTGCTTTAATCGTTTATTAGTTGTAACGTGTGTGTGTGTGTGCATAATCTTTAGGACTTTTCACTTTTAAAATCATGTCATCTATGAATAAAGATTATTTTTTTAGTTTGGATGCCTTTTATTTATTTAGTTTTCTTGTCTAATTTTTCTGGCTGAGACCTCTAGTACTATGTTGAATAAAAGTGATGACAGTGAAAATCCTTGTACCATTTTGCCTTCCCACCAGCAATGAATGAGACTTCCTAGTTTTTCACATCTTGCCAGCATTTTGAGTAGTCAGTGTTCTGGATTTTGGCCATTGAATATATGTGTAGTGGTACCTTATTATTATTTTAATTTGCATTTTCCTAATGTCATATAATGTAGAGTCTGTCCTCATATGTCTATTTTTCATCCTTATATCTTATTTCTTCTTTCTGATTTTTTTTATTGAAGTATAGTTGCTGTACAATATTATATAAGTTACAGGTATACAACTTAATGATTCACAATTTTTAAAGTTTATACTCCATTTATAGTTATGATAAAACATTGGCTATATTCCCTGTGTTGTACAATATATTTTTGTAACCTATTTATTTTGTGCATAATAGTTTGTACCTCTTAATCCCCTACCCCTATTTTGCCTCTCCCCGCTTCATTCTCCCCACTGGTAGTCACTAGTTTGTTTTCTATATCTGTGAGTCTGTTTCTTTTTTGTTATATTCACTAGTTCATTTTATCTTTATTTTTTTTTTACTGAAGTGTCTGTCTTTTCCTCATTTTTAATTAGGTTGTTCATTTTCTTATTGTTGAGTTTTAAGAATTCTCATTATATTTTGGATAAGTCTTTTATGTGATATGTGCTTTGCAAATAATTTTCCTAGTATTTCATTTATCTTCACATTCTCTTGGCATTGTATTTCACAGAGCAATTTTTAATTTTGATGAAGCCCAGTTCAGCAATTATTTCTTTCATGGATATTGCCTTTGGTATTGTATCTGAAAAGTTACTATCATAGCCAAGGTCATTTGATTTTCTATCACATTATCTTTTAGGAGTGTACTTTTTATTACTGTACTTAATGGTAGGTTTTGATGGGTAGTGTCCATTCTCCAACTTTGTTCTTCCCAGTTAATGTTGTATTAGGTATTCTTGGTCTTTTGCCACTCCAGATATACTTTAGAATCTGCTTGTCAATACCCACAAAATAACTTTATGGGAGTTTGATTGGGCTTGTATTCAATCTATAGATCAATTTGGAAAGGACTGACATCTTGAAAATTTTGAGAGTTTTTAATCCATGGACTTGGAATACTTCTTCATTTACTTAGTTCTCTGATTTATTTCATGAGAGTTTTTAGTTTTCTTCCAATAGATTTTGTACATATTTTGTTAAATTTAACAGAGAAATTGGTCTATTTCATCAACTTTGTGAGCATAGAGTGCTCACATTCCTTTATTAGCCTTTTAATTTCCATGGGATCCGTAATGATATCCCTTCTTTTACTTCTGATATTAGTAATTTGTGCCCTCCCTCTTTTTTTCTCTTAGGTTAGCCTGGCTAGAGGCTAGTCAATTTTACTTATTTTTTCATTTAACCAGCTTTTGGTTTCATTGATTTTCTCTGTTAATTTCCTGTTTTCAATTCCATTGATTTCTGCTTTGATTTTTATTATTTCTTGTCTTTTGCCTACTTTGAATTTAATTTGCTCTTCTTAATCATATCTCCTAAGATGGAAAACTAGATGACTTATTTTAGATTCTTCTTCTTTTCTAATATAGGTATTGCTTAATCTCCATGTATTTTGGAATTTCCAGTTAATTTTTCTGTTTCTAGTTTAATTCCATTGTGGTCTGAGCATAGGCATTGTATGTTTTCTACTTTTTAAACTTGTTAAGGTGTATTTTATGGCCCAATATGTGGTCTATATTGTGAGCTTGAGAAGAATATGTATTCTGCTGTCATTGTATGAAGTAGTCCATAGATATCAATTATATATAATAAATATAACTATTATATTATATTAAAAGTATTTCTTCTGTTCCTTTCTTCTCCTTCTGATACTTTCATTGTGTGTGTGTTATACCTTTTGTAGATGTTCCACAAGATTTATATATTCTCTTCTTTTTTTTCAGCCTTTTATTCTATCTGATTTTCAGATTTGGAGGGTTCTATTGAGATGTACTCAAGCTCAGAGGTTCTTAACTCAGCCATACCCAGCCTACAAATAAGTCCATAAAAGATATTCTTCATTTCTGTCACAATGGTTTTGAGCTCTAACATTGCTTTTTGGAAGTTTATTATAAGGAAAAATTTTAAATTTTTAAATTATAACCTGAACTTCCTCAGTCTAATTCAACTTTTTTCCTAGTTGCAATTTAGCATTTATGTTACATCACCATTGTTTGCTGACCTCCTGGTACTAGATGGTAGAAGGAACCACAGGCTGTAATGTTCAGTAAAGCTCTGATCCTTGTGTACTTGTGGACAATGTGTCCCAAGATAATAAGAAGTTGAAGGACTTTTTCTTCAAATATCTCTGATTTTTAAAGTTTGAGAAGTAGTATGTTAAAATACAATTTCTCTCTCATAAAGTTTAGTATCAGGCAGTCTGTGTTTCTCTTTCCTTTAAATCTACTACAGTACTTCCTAAGGACGCTGGCAACAGTAAAATATGTTTTATCATTGTCACTGAGAAACACCTTTTAGATGCATTTATTGTTGCTTTTGGCATTTTAATAATTCATTTTACTTCTGTCCCTGTCTTTTTCTTCTTGTCTTTGAATTGATATTCAGTATTAAGCCTTGAGTTCTTTTTTCTTTTGTGATGAACATCCCTGAACTCCAGCAACACCTAACCATGTGATGGTTCTCTGAGATCTTCTGTTCGAGTTGTGGCTGGAAGTGAAATGGAATACTCTGCTTGGGAATCATCATTTTCTTCTTCAGCGGTGGGTGGTCTAGCAATGGGAGGCACTACCATGAGGGTTTAGGGTGAGTCCAGTAAGGTAGTCTGTAGTGATATTGACAAATACTTCACTTCCACTTCACCATCCCTTTAAAGTTAAGTATGGCCATGTAAATAACTGGCTTTGGCCAATGAAATGATCAGGATTTATAGCGATCTGTTTGTCTGTTCTAGGTGGATGTTTTAAAAGTCTGTGTATGTGTTTCCACTTTTTATTATCCTTCTGAGAGAGTGTGGAAGTCCAATTCAAGATGTAGCCTCTTGGGCTTCCCTGGTGACACAGTGGTTGAGAGTCCACCTGCCGATGCAGGGGACACGGGTTTGTGCCCCGGTCCAGGAAGATCCCACATGTCGCGGAGCAGCTGGGCCCGTGAGCCATGGCCTCTGAGCCTGCACGTCCAGAGCCTGTGCTCCACAACGGGAGAGGCCATAACAATGAGAGGCCCAAGTAACACCAAGAAAAATAAATAAATAAAAAATAAAAGATGTAGCCTCTGACTGCCTGGGTCCCTGAGTGATAATCATGAGAACAACTCCCCTGCAGACTCATGTTGGAGATGTAGTGTTAATAATAAATGAACATTTGCTTTGTTAAATGACTGATATTTTGGAGTTGATTGTTATTGCAGCTTTTCCTAGCCTAACCTGACTGACATATCTGTAGTCATTTGAGAAATTAAATTTTAGTACCTGTGACAAATCTCTAGAGCTTCCTAGATCTGAGTAACTAGGTGCTTTGCAATTTTATTTTACACTTTATATTTTTTATATTCTTAGCTAGATTATAAGACCTATTAGGTCTTATTTTACATAATAGTGTAGTAATTAAAAAGTATGGGTCTAAAGCCAATCTGTGTGGTTTCACATTCCAGATCTGTTACTTACTAGCTGGGCAAGATATGGAGTCACCCTATTCCTCCATTTTCTCATCTGTAAAATGGACAGAACAATTTTACTTACCTCATGGGGTTGTTTGGATGATTAAATGAGTTAATACATAAACTACTCAGAAGAGTGGGTCTCATAGAGGAACTAACCAAATGTTTGCTTTTATTAAAAAAAAATTTAATTTTATTTATTTTTTTATGCAACAGGGTTATTAGTCATCAATTTTATACAAATCAGTGTATACATGTCAATCCCAATCACCCAATTCATAAAATGTTTGCTTTTATTACATCTTTTTATCACCCACAGTCCTTAACTGAGTTTCTTGTACAGTTTTGGTCCAAATTTTTGATTTAGTAAATGAGTCCTACCTCTAACTTTAGGTGAATTAACTGATTACTTATTTTTTTAATAGTGCCTTGGAAGTCTCAGACTTAGTGATCAGACAAGATCTTCTGGACATTGTAGGAGGACAGGAGGGATAAGGAGAGAGGGTAGAAACTGTGTTGCGACTCTTGGATTCTTCTCCCATTAGCCTCTTACTTGGTGTCTAAACATCAGGCTATGCAGGTGCCACCTGGACAGTGCCCATGTCCCAGATCTCAAATATTTCCCAGTTTAACTGCTTCCACTCTTGACTTGTACCTCCAAATCTTGACCTGAATATTCTGCCACAGAATTTCTATTTGGATTTCTCTTGCATTTCTACTTGGATATCTTATGTCAAAGGCATCTTAACTCAGTGTATTCAAGTTTGTCCTGAAAATTTCCTTGACAAACCTACTCTGGCCTAGTTTTCCCCATCTTATCCACCAGCATCAGCATTCATCTAAATTCTTTATGTCTCCATTTTCTCTTACAACATATCCCCAATTCACTACCTGTTCTGATAAAATTAACCTCCAAATACTTGTTGAGTCTATTTTTCTTCATCGCTATTGCTAACACGTTTAGTGTTAAGTGGCCATTACCTTTCTTGGACAACATGATAGCCTTCCACTTTGCCTACCTGCCTCTACTCATAGATCCCTCTATAGTACTCTTCATCTCCAGTGGCATGATCATATTGAACCATTATCTAAATGATCTTGTCACATCCCTTTTTACCATCTTCAATATCTTCCCATTGCTCTCAAGGTGAAGAATAAACTCTTTCATGTAGTCCTCAGGGCACTGTATGGGCTTGCCCTTGCCTACTCAGTGACCTCATCTAATGCCTGTCTCCCTAACTCCCAGCAATTTTTGTTTCAGAATTTCTCTTTCACTAAATCATGTCTAACTTTTGCAAAAGAGCGTTTTGTGTTATTTGTCTAATGAGATCTTCTCATCTTTCAGGTCTCAGCTGAAACACTGCTTTCTCAAGGGACCCTCCCTGACTTCTCTGCCTATTCCCCATTAATTTTTGTCTTGGCTATTTACTTTCTGATTAGGCATTTGATGTCTTCAGACATGTCTGCAATATTTGATCCAAAACTAGGAAAAAATGTTGTATTATATCATGGAAACCAGAGGGATTAGTCACTGTGTTGCCTACACCTTAGCTAGGTATCTCTGAGTTCCATTCTAAGATCTCCCTTCCTTTGCTTCCATCTTGTCAAAGTATAATCTTTTATACACCCCTGCCCTGCTCCGTGCTCCAGTCACCAGGGAGATAAGACAGCAGCAGCTCCTTGGTTTTGTTGTAGGAGGAGGTGCTGGTTCAGATTTTTCAGAGGGAATTATTTGCAAGAGAAACAATGCTTCTCTCCCTAATATTAGCCACTATTTATGCCATAACTTTCTGTGTTCTTTTTCTACCTTATCAAATATAGTTTCTCACAAACAGACAAAAATGACTGAGTGGGGGAGCAATGGAGATGGAAAAGTGAAAAAAAAGGAGTAAAGTGAGCAAGAAAAAATTCATCCTGCTATACATGTCACAGACTTCAATCTGTATATTTGCAACAATCTGTCTTCCCCACTGTACTAGAGGAAAAAAACCCTCTCTATGACAATAAGACTTTGTTGAGTGGTTTAGTGAATATGGAATTATTTTTCTGTATAAGTATTGACTATGATCCAAACTAAACATCTTATAGCTTGCTTTATTTTTTAAAAACATCTTTCCTTAAAACTTGTAATTTGGGCCTCCCTGGTGGCGCAAGTGGTTGAGAGTCCGCCTGCCGATGCAGGGGATACGGGTTCGTGCCCCGGTCTGGGAGGATCCCATATGCCGCGGAGCGGCTGGGCCCGTGAGCCATGGCCGCTGAGCCTGCGCGTCCGGAGCCTGCGCGTCCGGAGCCTGTGCTCCGCAACGGGGGAGGCCACGACAGTGAGAGGCCCGCATACCGCAAAAAAAAAAAAAAAAACTTGTAATTAAAACTATAGGAGTACATATCCTATATCTAAATTAGTTTCAGTTTATGTTTTGTAGCTGTCAGGAGACAATGAGAACAGTATTATTTATTTTTTATTAATTTATACTTTAATGCTTATATGTTTATAATCAGTGGAGCAAAAGTTTTATTTTCCTAATTATATGCATTATTCTGATAAGTTTACCCATATATTGACAAATTAGGTCATTTTTTATTACGATTACTAGACATTTGTGTTTGGTAAACATGTGTGCTGTGTTTTGGGGGAATAACAATTAGGAAAAAAAATGTACAGCTTCATCCTTTTTGATACTTGGTGCACGGTGACTGAGAGTTAATGGGAAATTCTGGCAGGGCTTGCAATGGATCATGGATGATTGTCATCTGCTTGGCTCAAACATCTAATATACTAGATGTATATACAAAATGTATGTATTTACTTAAGCACACATCAATGGGCAAAGATCCACAATTCCTTTATTTTATTTTGGTTTATTTTATTTCATTTTTCTTTCTTTCTACTTTAACTTGGCACCTTTTATTTTTTTCTAATATCTTTATTGGAGGATAATTGCTTTATAATATTGTGTTAGTTTCTGCTGTACAACAAAGTGAATCAGCTACATGTATACATATATCCCCATATACCCTCCCTCTTGAGCCTCCCTCCCACTCTCCCTATCCTACTCCTCTAAAGCATTGAGTTGATCTCCCTATGCTAGGCATCAGCTTCCCACTAACCATCCATTTTACATTTGGTAGTGTATACATGTCAATGCTACTCTCTCACTTCGTCGCAGATTCCACTTCCCCTTCTGTGTCTCAAGTCTGTTCTTTATCGTCTGTCTGCGTCTTTATTCCTGCCCTGCCACTAGGTTCATCAGCACCTTTTATTCTTATACAATTTCAAACGTGTCCATGTGTAGCTGCAAGTTTTTCCGTTTATCCTTGGAACCACCTGACCTGAGAATAATGTATTTGAATGTTTGCAGTTATGTTTTATTCTTTAGAATCTTTTGAGTTCTATATTTGACTTGATTAAGATCTTGCTAGAATAAAACAAAAAAATTAGGAAGAATAAAGAAAAATTATAAAAAGCAATATTAATGACATAAGTTGTCCTGGCTAAGCAAGACTGTTATTCAGGAGATATGCTTAATTCCACTTTACCATTCTTCTTCTTCTTCTCCTTCTTCTTCTCCTTCTTCTTCTTCTTCTTCTTCTTCTTCTTCTTCTTCTTCTTCTTCTTCTTCTTCTTCTTCTTCTTCTTCTTCTTCTTCTTCTTCTTCTTCTTCTTCTTCTTCTTCTTCTTCTTCTTCTTCTTCTTCTTCTTCTTCTTCTTCTTCTTCTTCTTCTTCTTCTTCTTCTTCTTCTTCTTCTTCTTCTTCTTCTTCTTCTTCTTCTTCTTCTTCTTCTTCTTCTTCTTCTTCTTCTTCTTCTTCTTCTTCTTCTTCTTCTTCTTCTTCTTCTTCTTCTTCTTCTTCTTCTTCTTCTTCTTTCTTCTTCTTCTTCTTCTTCTTCTTTCTTCTTCTTTTTTTGTTTTTTTTCTGTATGTTTGATAATGGCAAAACACTTGATTATCAATGTTAACACAATCAATAAAATATTTTTTGTGCTATGAACAACTGTTCTTATTTAAATAAGAAAATGTAGAAACAATGCTTTCATTCTAATCTCAGTGTTTTCACAGATTGTCTCTTGTCTTTTAATTAAATAGTGAAAAATATCGGGTTTTTTATAGAGCAACAGTAAAATTAGGTTTTTGTAAGGTTTTAGGTGAATATGATTGACAATTTAGAATTTTATGTTGTTAGTTTTTCTTTCAACTATTTTCATCCATTTAATAAAAATGGTCAGATATAGGAACTATACTTAAATAAACCAACATTAATTTTTATGTGTTTATTAAGGCCAAATATATAAATCAGATTGTATGAATTACAATTCAACTTGCATAGCTTTAAGAAATGTTACAGTTATAAGGGAACTTAAAAATCAAATAACTAATTATATATTTTATATAGAAAGTAAATATCACCCATAATCTCACTACCCAGAAATAACTACTGTTAATATCTTTGTGTGCATTTTTCCAAACATACACATACTTGCATGTACACATACACACTCACATGGCCATACAAACAGGATTTCATACTGTATAAACTGCACTTATACTTAAATCTGTATGATTGACAGCTTTTAATTTATTTAAACTTTCCTACCTAATACTGATGTGGAAAAATTCTATTATATGGATATACCATAATTAAGTTCAATAATTCCACATTCTTTGACGTTTGGAATATTTTTGATTTTTTACTAGTGAAAATCATGGATCAGGGTAATTTTCATATATTTCAAGTTTCTATTTTTAATAAAAGACTTATTCTGCTCCAATATTTAGAAAGCTCTGGGCATTTTTGATGGAAGAAGAGAGTGTTGTCAGAGTAGACTGAAATCCCTTTGAAGAAAATGTATCCCAGGCAAAAAAGGAGTTAAACAGGGTGGCTTGGTCCAGTTGAGAACAAATATTTCTGTTAAATGTCAAGGGAATCAGTATATTAGTTCTTTGGATTCAGATAGTTCCCCTGAGGCACCCCATGGATTCTGAGTAGAACTCTAAGGAGGGGATGTTAGCACAAAATGCAGGTGTTATTTGTACTAAAACTCAATGGGCAAAGCAACACTGTTGATATCCCAAGGGGCAGAGTACAGGTACACAGGGGACAAAGACATTCTTTGAATTTGGTTCAGGGCACACCATTGCCATGGGTGAGGAAGTCACCAGAGTCCAGAGGGCAGCTTTGGTTTTCATCCACCTCAGCAGTGCCTGGGAAATGGCCACGATGCCCACAGACAGGCAGGTTATTGGAACATCTGGAATCATGTCAAGTCTTCCCTCTAATTACATTCTCAGAGAGCTGAGCACCTAGATACAAACGTAACCCAAGAGGAAGGTCAGGGAAGGAAGAGTGCAACCTGTCCCAAGGGGTGGTGGATACAACTTTAGAACAACTTTCTAAAATTTTAAAATATATTGAACTTATAAAAGAGGTTTAAATATGTCTTTATTATTTTAAAACAAATTCCAAATTGACTGTCTAGTATTGATTATTCAGATTAAGAGCCAGAACATTATTTGTATCTACAGCTTCCTGTGTAACTCTCTCACCCCATCTCCTGGAGTTTTGACCACAATTATGGATTTTGTGTTAACGATTTTCACACTCCTTTTTACAAGTTTTAACACTTATGTAGGGTCTCTAAACAATAATTGTTTGGTTTTGCTTGTTTTAAAATCTATTACTATATGTATTTTAGGCTTGTTTTGTTCAACAGTGTTTAAAATTTATGTCTGAACATCTTTTTAAGGTTAAGCTAAGTTGATGCATGTACTAGCAGTTGATTCACTTTTTCCACTGAATAAATATTCAAGATAATTATTGATTCTACTATTGATGGTCATTTTAATCATTTCAAGATTTTGTTTTTATGAACATTGTTGCTATGGACATTCTTGTGTATCACTTGATACATGCATGCAAAAATTTCTCCTAAGGTATATACTTACTAGAGGCAGTATTTTTTTTTTCCTAAGGAATATATCTAAGTGGAATTACTGGCTTTTATAGTATGAACATACTCAACTTCAGTGGGTAATGTCAAAATGTTTTATGGAATAGTTATAATTTCTACATTTATCAGTAGTGTGTGTTTTCTTATTTCTCCACATCTCTACCAACACTTAGATTGTTGATTTTGTAATTTTTTGTTGGTCTGGTTGGTGTAAAGTGAATCTCATTGTGGTGTGTTTGCCATGAATGACTATTCTTTTTTTATTGAAGAATATATAGTTGATTTACAATATTATATTAGTTTTAGTTGTGCAACATAGAGATTCAAATTTTTTATAGATTATACTCTATTTAAAATTAACATAAAATATTGGATATATGCCATGGGCTGTACAATATATCACTGTAGCATATTTATTTTATACACAGTAGTTTGTAACTCTTAATCTTCTACTCCTATCCTGCCCCTCCCCCAATGCTAGTAACCACAGTGTTTTCTGTAACTCTATGTGCTTGTTTTTGGAAATGCTTTTCATCTGATTAAGAAAATGTTCTTCCATCCAATTTTCAGGGATTTTGTCATGTGTGGATTTTGAATTTTATATAAAGTTTATTTCACACAATCTGAGGTTTTTGCATATTTATTCTCATTTAGTATATTAATATGTTGAACTAGCTTCTTCAGATTTCTGATATTAAATCTTCCTGGATTCCTGAAATTAATCTAACTTGTTAATGATGTATTATTTTCAATGCTTAAATATTTTTCAAAGGAATTTTGCAACTCCATGAGTTAGACTGGCCTATAATTTTCTTTGTTCTGCTCTTATTTGGTTTGGTATAAAAATTATTTTAGTCCCATAACAGTGAACAGAGAAGCATTTCCTCTATTTCTATCACCTGGAAAAATGTGAGAGTTACATATATTCTTTAAATGTGTGGCACTGGCAACATCTATAGTTATGTGCCCTTTCTTATTCCTAGTATTGTTCTTTTTCCTTGATCAAATTCAAGGATTTTTTATCAGGCTTATTATCTCTTAAAAATAACTTATTTTGGAGTTAATGATCTTTTTAGTATATGTTTACTTTTAAAATTTCACTAAATTTGTGTTTGATCTTTCTTTCTACTTTCTTTGGGTTTATCTTGAAGTAATTTTTATAACTTCGCATACTAGACGCTAGGTTCATAAATTTTGAAACATTTTTATTTTGTAATTTAAGGGTTTAAGGCCATATATTTTTCTAAAGTTCTGCTTTAATTGCATCCCACTTTTTTTTTATAATATGATAATAGGTTAGATTGACTCACTCTATTTTCTGTGTCACTAACTCCATCATCTTCTCTTCACTGGGGTTGAAATGTGAATATTTATTGAGTTATTTTTTAGTTCACTAATTCTATCTTCATCTAATATGTTTAATGTGATTCATTTCTATAAAATCTAATTTGTTATTTCCCCAATAGCTTGTATAATTTTTTTGTTCTCTGTTTATATTTTCAAGTTTTTATAGTCTTTAAAAAATATTAAACATCATTATCTAATTTCTATAACTGAAAATACTTATGTCTGAAGTTTTTGTGTTTCTATTTACACTGATATTGTTTCTGCTGGCTGTCCCTCATTGTACTTTATTTCCTTATGTATTATTGTAATTTTTTATTGTGTACTGCTTATTTTCCTCAGAATTTTATCTACTGCAATTCCTTAGTGCCTAGGTTTAAGTTCAGTTTCTCTTAATAGGATTAACATACAGTTCTATCTTCTGGCTGAATAACCTATCCTGATTACCTTAAACCAAATTTTACACTTGATATTTTTTGGACTACATAAGTAAGATAAATTTAGGCCTCAAACCCACATAATACTGGCTTGAATTTATGAATTGCCAGGAGTGATTATTTGTTCTATTTATTCTACTAAGTATCAAATTTGAGAAAAACAGTTTTCTTTATTGTATTCTTTTTTTGTTTTTTTTGGCTGCTTATTTCTTATTTTTCCTTACATACAGACATAGCTAGCTTTTGTCAAGGGAAATTATATTTCCCTATTTGGCAAGTCCCTAGATTTTTTTTGTTTTTTGTTTTTTCCCTCAGTGCCCTATGCAATAGTCAAAGCAAAACTCAATATTTCGAGGGTATGAAATCCTCACAGTGAAATCTGGCCTTAAGGATAGTTTATCTCCTAAGGTTTTTATTTTTACTTTGTTTTTCAGGTCTGTGGCTTCCTTAGTTTTTAACACTCAACAACACATTAAAAATAATTTTTATAATATTTATTCAATAGACTATATCAGTTATCTGTGGATTAAAACAACACACATTTATTACCTCACAGTTTCTGTAGGTCATGAGAAAATTAGCTTAGCTGGATTCTCTACAAGGTTGCAATCAAGTTGTCAACCAAGTTCTCATCTGAAGACTCAACTGGGGCAGGACCCACTTCTAAGCTCCTGTGGTCATTAGCAGGACTCAGGTCCTTGAGTGATACTGAACTGAGGGCTTCAGTTTCCTGCTGGTTTTCAAGTATAGGCTGCCCTCACTTCCTAACTGGTCATTGCCTACAGACAGTCCTCAGTTCCTCACCTCATGGATCTCCTTGACATGGCTATTTACTTCATCAAAGTCAGCAAAGGAAATTGTTTCCTAGCAACATGAATGTTACAATCTTATGTAACATAATCACAGAAGTGATTTTTGGTGAGAAGCAAATCACTGATCCTGTCCACACTAAAGTTGAGGGGATTACACAAGGGTATATGTATCAGGAAGCAGAAATCATGGGGACCACCCTAGGGTCTTTTTAGTTGTTTTAATCAGGAAAGTTGTGCAGAGTATCTGATATGGTGTATTTCTAGAGAGGAAGTTGGCATAAGGCAAACTGAATGAATCTGAAGAATAACTGAGGGTGAGAGGTGGGATCTGAAGAAAGCTGCAAAAATAGAATAAAGTCAGGGAAGCAACCACCAGTGAATCCTACTGACACTACATTTAAAACTTCTAGTTTGATCTGGCCTTGAGCAATGTAAATATTGAGTGAAAATGTAGTTATAGATGCATTATTCAAAATGTGCTACTTTCTTTAAGGAGTTTTTGAGCCAACTTCCCTCTTTCCTTTCTTGAATCTGATCCATTGTTACAATCATTTAAGCCATGGTTTTTACAAGATTTTCAAATGGCCACTTTCCTACGTGTGCAGAGAAAACACTGCAAAACCTCAGCTGCTCATTTCTCCTCTGTCACTTTCACTCATGGGCAGAGTTCTTTATAATACATCTGATCCCTGCCAACGATGGAAATTGTATTTATACTGATAATTCAGGCAAAAACAGAAGCATGACCAACCCAATTTCCTTTGCCTCAAATGTGTTTGGTTTTAGCCAAGTAATTTATATTGGTTAAAATAACTAAAATCACTATTTATCTTTACTTATATTTACACAGCTTGAAAACAAAACCACCAAACCTGATAATTCCCATGTCAGTGGTTGTACTCCTAGAGGCAAGCTTTTGACCTAGATTTTCCCAGTGAGACATCCTTGGCAAAATGAGAAAGACAGTAACATTTACTTTGTATGCTTCTATTTCCCTTTTCAACATCTCTGTACCCCATTTTACTTGCCTGTTGAGTCACTCATGCATTGTATTCCAGAAGTCTGAAGACACTGGACCCTTGTCTTTAGTTACCATTAGCACCTTGATTTCTACTAAGGTGTGAGCTGAAAATAGAGTGCAGCGTTATTGCTTCCAAAGACATTTTCATTTAATTAATAATGAAAAATTAAAAAAAAAAATCTTTAATGAGAAGATTTTAAGCAATATGACTTCCTGGGAGGGAAAGGGATTACTTTTCTGAGGCCCTCAAATTATATCAATGCATTCTCTTATAAAACCAGTGCTAATAATAATAGGTAACATTTTGAGGGTGCTTACTATATACTAGTCATTGAGCCAAACTCTGATTGATTTATTTCAAGAAACACCTCCAATAGAATGAAGTGGGTACTCTTATCCTCACTTTACAGGTTAGGAAATTTAAGCTTAGAGAGGTTAAGTAATTTGCACAAAGTCACACAGCTAGTAAGTGAAAGACCCAGATGGGTATGTCTCCAAATGCCAGACTCTTAAAATTTGTATTCTATTATTGATGATAATTAATGTTTTACCCTTGACAGTCATATAGTGTTCATGTAACAGTACTCTGAAATCTTGATGTGGATTTGTCACTAACTAACCATTTGAACTTAATCAAGTCATTCATGCTTTCTTAGTCCTAGTTTCCTCTTAATAAAGGAGAGAACTCAACTAAATGAGTTTCTTCTTTCACATATAATTCTAGAATATACTATTATAAATTACATTTGGTATGGCAGGTGTCAATTCTAAAATATTGGGCTGTACTTCTAAATTCATGCAAAAAGTGGGAAAATGATGCCAATCTTGTTGAATTGAGAGCAAGATTAAACTGTCTCATTCTGGAGAGTTTTTCTTTGGCTTCTGTGAAACATGCCAATTGCTGTTATTGCCCATACATTTTGAATTGTTTGGTTTCTTAACTGTTAATTGAAATGTAATTTCATTTGCATAATAGAAGACTAATATGGTGATTAGCACTCTTCTTACTAATTGCCACCCAATTAAACTGCTTTAGGTGTCTTGGTGTCAGTGCAGCATCTAAATATTATCTTCATACCTTAGTTGATTCATAAGGATGTGATTACCTTTCATGGCTTATAAAATTTTAAATTAATTGTATTGCAGCTAGAGATGTATCTCAACCTTATACTTCAAAAATGGTCCATTAGGTAATTATTTGATAACTAATTAAGTTTTAGCCATCTCACTAAATCAACTTAAAATGCTACTCTTTTAAAGTAAATTTAAAGGCTCACAAGAGACTTCTGAAGAATCAGTCTGAGAGTCAAGCTTATTATTCAGATTGTCTCTTTATGGTTTTTTAGGAACATCCATCCATCATTGTTAAATTCCTGTCCTAGTGTTAGAAAAATCTTATGTCCCATTTTAGAGGCAGAGCTTTGACAAAGAAAAACTATCTTATATTGAACTGAAATTGATGACAGCTTCAATATCTTTTAACATCCCAGAGTTGTTTTATGATCTGTTCTGGGCTGCTTGTTCCTACCTCCCACCTTTATCTCATTGCTGTGTTTCTCCAACACTCACCCCCCCATTCCATAGAGGCCTGAGACAGAAGAACCAAGTCATGGATCCTCCCCTCCCAGGGCTAGATTTGGCTTGCTGAATTGTAGGTATTTTAAGATTTCTCTGAGTGAGTATAGGCACTGAGACTTTGAGCCCAGGGAGTTATCAAGTTATCTCAGGAAATGCTGATAAATGTTAACAAAAGAAGAAATAATCCTAAATCCCTTGTATAAGAAAAAAAATCACTTTTAAAGAAGAGACCATTGTGAAATCAAACAAATTGTAACAGGTTCAAATTCTAAAAGGTAAGGGTCACAGATGTACACACAGCACATCAAACTGAAGTTGTCATAAATATATCAATGCTCAACTATTCTTCATCCTCTGAAGGCTTTATCAAAGTGCCTATTCATTTTTCTAACTGTTAGTAGGTGGCCATTTGTGATATTTCATTTTCTTATGTAGTTTACTACAGTTCTGAGTTCTAGAAATAAACTCTATGAGCCTTTGTGGATTCATTGATTAACTGATTAATACATATTTTCTTAGTACCATTATGTTTTGAATACTATGCAAACTTTGAGGATAGTGTTGAAAAAGAAATAACCTCTGAACTCAGGGGTTTTGGGGAACTATTAGGAAACACAGACATTAAACAAATGACGACCAGGATTTTTAAAATAGAAGCATAATATGATAATGAGCCAAGTAATGGCAGACCCTCTTAGATCGCATGACTCCAAAGTGGGGGCTGCCCTGAGAAAATGATTTCTAAGCTGAGTCTGGAAGTAGGAGTAACAAATTAGTGGACCTGTTGATGGTGCTGGTAGGTTCTTTGTGATTGGCAAGGGTGTCACAGGTATGGGAAACATTAAGTTCTGGCCCAAGAGAGACTGAGGCACAAGTGAGGAGCCTAGAGGAGCTCAATATGACTGACCACAGAGGACAGGGTAAGGGGAGAGAGGTGAGATGTTGTGGAGGGGTAGCCAGGGTCACTTGACACAGGGTCACACGAGCCATGCTTGCATTTACCCCAAAGTTGTGGGAAGACATTGAAGACTTTAATTTCCATGTGCAATGTGGTTGTAATTGTATCTTAAATGAATAGTCTGGGCTTAAAAAAGGGGAAAAGAGTAGAGGGCAGTAGCACCTTCTCACCCTTACTTTCTGGTTATATTCTTATCTCAAAAACTTTGAGTTAGTGACTCACATCCCAATTTTTTTTTTTTGCTGTACGCGGGCCTCTCACTGTTGTGGCCTTTCTCGTTGCAGAGCACAGGCTCCAGATGCGCAGGCTCAGTGGCCACAGCTCACGGGCCCAGCTGCTCCACGGCATGTGGGATCTTCCTGGACTGGGGCACGAACCCGTGTCCCCTGCATCGGCAGGCGGACTCTCAACAACTGCGCCACCAGGGAAGCCCATATCCAAAGTTTTAAGGGAAATAAAGACCATGCCACTGCTGTAGTTATAAGACTACAATAGGAGGAAATGGAGGCGATATTTTCAATTTGTAGTTGAAATGATTAAATTATAACATTATAAATGTTTTCCCTCAGTGAGGAAGTCTATAAAACTGTAGATTGGTCAACTGTACAGTTGACCCTTGAACGACACGAGTTTGAACTGTGTGGGTCCACTTATACATGGATTTTTTTTCAATAGTAAACATTACAGTACTATGCGATCCGCAGATGGCTGAATCTGCAGATGTAGAATCCTGTATATGGAGGAACAATGGATACAGAGGGCTGACTCTAAGTTATACATGGATTTTCAGCTGCATGGAGGGCCTGTGCCCCTAACTCCTGCATTGTTCAAGGGCCAACTGTAGTGCCATAATCTCTGAGAAAATTCAATGGAAAAAAACAAATGAGAGAGACCAATGCAGTGTAATACCAATAATAGTAACTCCTATTTATGTAGTAATTCATAATTTTCAAAAAGTCACCTGAATTATTGGATTTAATCACCTTAACCTTTTCAGGTAGGCAGGATAAATATTGTTATTCCTGTTTTATAGATAAGTAAGTCTATCATTTGCTTTGGGAACAACCTCACCTCTTCTAAGCTATTTGGTTTCTGCAGGAATGACCCACTTTCCAGTCTCGGGACTGGGGCCTAATTAATAGAAACCAATCAATAGCTCTAATCCCTTGTCCACAGTGACTGGCTCAGGGATGGGCTCCTAAGCTAGTGAGAGCCATTAAACTGAGAAGATATATTCCTGAGGTTTCTTTTCTTTTCTTCCTTTTTTTTTTTTTTTTTTTGAAGGCAAGCCTCTTTCATTTTTTGGAGGGACTATTGTACGGGACACTCTTTGTTATTCCCCAATGAGGAGGAGTGAAAATGTAAGGTATTAAACTGCTTCAACCTTTCTCACCAGTTCACGAAGAGTTGCTGAAGCTGCAAAGGAAGCAACATATGGGAATTGAAAGTGAAGCTGAAATCCTGGAGAGGAGCATGGGAGAGAAACTTGATCTCCAGTGACACTGTATGAAATGTTGATTGAATTTTGCCTGAAGCCTGGGCTAGCTCACAACTTTGCAGTTTTGTAAGCAAAATTTTCTTTTCTTATTGTTTAAGCCAGTTTGAACTGAATTTTCAATCACTGTCACCTGAAAGAGGCATAAGCAATAGACAATAACCAGGGTTAACTGAAGCAAAAGTGTGACTTAATTAGGATCAGTGCAAGGAACAGAGGTACTAACCCTAGTAACCAAGACAAAGGTTTCTTTCCTTCAAGTTCAAAAATTTTAGAAATAATCAATCCAGGTCTGGCATAGTGTTCTGGTCAGGGAATCAAGATCCTTCTACCATGAAAATTTTCCACATTCCCAAGATTACCTTGTGGTCCAAGATGATTGTTGGAACTCCAGTCATTATGTCTACCTTCCAATCAGTAGGGAAAAAGAAGGAAAAAAGATAGCATAGCCTTTCCTCTTGAGGACACTTTTTGGAATTTGCACATATCACTTCTGCTTACACTCCATTAACCAAAACTGAATCATACAGCTCAACCTACCTGCCTAAAGAACCTGAGACATAAAAGTTTTATTCTTGCTGGCAATGTGTAAAACTAAAAATTGGGGTACTATTACTATGGAGGAAGGGGGAGAACACATAATCAGGGTCAATCATCATGCTCTGATCCAGAAAGATATGAGGAGTTCATGGAATTGAGAGGAAAACTGGAGAAGCAGGCATGGAAGAAGGCAACTGTGGAAGGCAAGAAGGCAAAAGCATAGGAACAGTCTCCTAGGAAGGGTGCAGTGGGATTCAAGCAAGACTTCCATCCATGTCTCCCCTGATCAGGAAACAAAGCTCTGGACAGGAGCAGCACATAGGTTGAGCTTGGGTCACATGTTGGCCCCATAACCACGCAGAGATGATGAGAGGAAGGATCTGCCTGTTGGGTTTCTGTGATAGGGGGCAGCACCTGGGTTTACCATCCCACTGTGACTACATCTAGTGAGGGGAAAATAATTTTCCCAAAGAAACATGGCACTGCTCTGTGAAGGAAAGTTTCAAGGCAAATTATTAATAATATCAATAATGACAATAATAATACAAATTTTAACTATAGTCTCAGGAAGGGGACCTGAAGTGACCTTTCCAAAAAACACAGCTAGAGGCAGAGAGAGGAACAGAACCCAGTTTTTCCAACATCCAGTCCAGTGCATTTCCTGTATTACAGCTCTTTCTAAACTGTATATAATTCATGGAGGGAGCTAAAATAATACTATTCCTACTGCTGCTCTTTTAACAGACATTATATTATTTTAATTTTGTATTTTTGCTCTTACAAGAGTTCTAGGATCTAGAGAGAACATATACAATATTTTTTTTTGGATGTGGAGACCAAGGTTCAGAAAGATATGATTTGCAGGAGAACTTGAACCCAAATCTTTTGATTCCTGTTTCAGTGCTTGTTCTACTTGGACTGTGGTTCTCAACCTAAGGTGATTTTTCCACCCTGATCCCACCCTAGTCAAGGATATATGGCAATACCTGGAGACATTTTGGTTGTCATTACTGTCATTACTTGTGCTACTGGCTTCTAGTGTGTAGAGACAGTGGATGATGTTAAATTTCAGTTGAGTACAGTGTGCAGGACAGTTTCCCACAACAAAATGTAAATAAAGCGAAGTTGAGAAACCCTGTACTGGAACAGTGGAAGGAGAATGGAGTATTTATTCTCTGACAATTTTTAGCCCAGAGAGGCTAATCCAAGTTCTCTTTACTGGGTGAGGGGTACAAGTTATTAAGCATCTGATTCCATAAAGCAGCACTCCAGCTGGAATTCCCTTCCCCTTTGTCTTTTACCAGGTGACTTACGAACCTAGGGAACACCACTGCAACAGTATAGAGTTATATCTTTTTCACCTCCTATAGGTGGACAGCATAGTCAGCCTGGGGTTTGAGTGCCAGCTCTGACATTGACTAGCCATGTGACCTTGGACTAATTATAACTTTCCAAGCCTCACTGGCTTAACCTATAAAATGGAAGTAATATAATTTACCTACCTCAGATGTGCCATGAAGTTTAAATTAAATAAAGCCTGAAATGCACTTGACACAGAGTAATTATCAGTTAAAATTATATAGTTTTTTCAATAAAATTGCTTTTTCTATTTAGAAAAACATAAAATTAAACCTTTGTTCCACATTGTATGCCCAAATACATTAATGTCCATCTGTATCAAGTCACGATTATCTCCCTGGTCTCCATATTTCACTGCCTGCTCCCCATCAGGTATATAACATAACAATATTACAATGTCACTATATTTTTTGACTTTCAAAATGTATTTCTGAGGCTAATAAGCTTTTGTTGGAAGTTCTGAGGGGACCCAAGTCTCATGAATGAAGTCAGACAAGACTCACCAATGTCCATTCATTTGCTTCCTTCAAAAGTGGGTAAAGGTCTCAGTGTCACCAAGCAGTTTTCCCCTTAAAACAGAGAGTAAGTCTTACTGCTTTCAAGGTTTCTTATTTAACACATCAATGCTCTTTGAAAGTCTAGCCTTAAATCATTTTCAAAGATAAAATGATAGGTGAATATAGAAACACTTAATTGGAACTGGCACTCTGCTGGGTATGGGGGTTTGTTCCCAAACCTGAAGGACTCATGGTCCAGAGGGGATTTCATATGTGTGTAAACAGTTAGCTCTCTTATAGAATAGGCATCACTGAAACAGAAGTACTATATATAAAATAAAGATGAAGGAAGACCTAGGAGAGTCTTAAAGTAGAGTCGGCATTTAACATGGATCTTGGATGAGATGACATTTTTCATGCAGCGAACATGTCATAGGTCACACAGACAGAGGACAATCCCACGATCAGAGACAATGTAGAGTAGGCTTGGGCAGTGGCAGGGCTGAGAGTATGAAGCTAGATATACCTTGGTGTGGTTGAGTTAACAATCACAGGGCAGATGAGAAAGGAATGTTAAGGAGGGAAAGGGAGGGAAAAAGAAAAGGCTTCTTAAAGGAAACATTATATATCATTTTGTTTCAAGTGCCCTGGAGCACCCATGGAAACTCATTTTGCATGCATGCTGTATGTTGTTCAAAACTTGAGTGCAGAACTCAGGGGCTGGTAAACAAGGAGTGAGCATGATGAATTTCATAGATGATGGCTATGCCTCTTGACTTTGCATGTGAATGGTCTCAGTCTTGTTGTCTTGTTTAAATGAATGAAAGTAATCAATAAAACACATTAGATCAAAAAAAGTGATGGAAATAATATAATTTAATATAAATTAAAACAGCATCCCGCTCAAACTTCATGATAGAAATACTTTGATTTATTTAATTGTAAATACTGTGATTTAAAAGGATGGGTTAATATATGCAATCATTCATTAACAAGTATTCATTGAGCATTTAGTATATTCTGGGCACTAGGCTGGGTGCTAGGGACAGAAGAGTGAATAAGAGATAGGGTCCTTGCCTTCACAGAACTTAGATAGGTTTCTGAAAGGTAAGTACAGGACCCTATGGGAGCATATTAGTTCTGTATTGCTGCATAATTACCAAAACTTCAGTAGCTTAGAACAACAACCACTTATTAGGTCACCATTTGGTAAGTCAGAAATCCAGACATGGCAGGACTAGGTTCTCTGCCCAGGGTCTCATAAGACTAAATCAAGGCAGCACTAGGCTGCATTCTCATCTGAGTTAGACTTCTTATCCAGACTCATATGGTTGATTCAGTGCCTTACAGCTAGAGGAAAAAATGGTTCTTTTTTTTTTTTTTTTTTGCTGGCTGTAAACTGGGGCCTCTCTCAGCCCACATCCTAGGCAATGTGTGTGGACTCTTCCATCTTCAAAGCTAGCAGTGTATAATCTCTCATGCTAAGTATCTCACGTGATTTGAATATCTTTCTTCAGGAAGATCCTGGTTCCTTTAAGGGATCTCCTGATTAAGTCATGTCCATTCAAGAGAATCTACCTTCTCAAAGTGGATTGTGCCCTGAAACAGAACCTCATCACAGAGGAGTCTACTTCATCATTTTCAAAGGTCCCAGGGATTATTCATGACATAGATGTTAGGATGAGAATATTGGGGGGCATCTTAGATTTCTGCCTACGAAACAGAGTGTATAGACATAAGGTCTAACTTAGCTTGGAGGTCAGGTGTGGAGAAAGGTCTCATCAAAGGAGAATGATAGACTTTAGCCAGGTGAAGCATAAGTGATTCAGGCAGAAGCAGTGGCCTGGGACACTGCCTTCATATTTTTAAATGAGAGAAGCAGACTTTGCCAATCTCTGACCTATTCATTTTTCTGCCACCTTGCTCTCTGCTAAGGCTAGCTTAATACCTAAATCCTCTGGATAAAGCTATCCCGTCCTTTCACCTGTTCAATGTACCTGAACACATCAAAGGGAGACACAGATGCAGGAAGTCCCAAGGGAGACTGCAGAGATTGGGGTTCTCTTCCAAATTCCACAATGGGTTTGCTTTGATTCTGTTTGGAAACATGTCCAAGTCAGTACCAGTTGAAATCCTTTCCCCTGGCCGACACTTGGTCTGTGAGGAAAGGTCTGGCTGTGTTTCCTCTGCAGAGAAAGTGTCCAAATGACACAGATGACTCAGAATTATACTCATTAACAGTCAGATCAGACAAGTCAAAGCCTCACCATACACCCAAGTCAGAATTTCTCTTCCTAGCGTTTTCTGTGTCAGTCTGGTTTGAGACACACTGTTCTTTAGAACTATGATAAAATGTCATTTCACTTGTTGCCATATTCCATATCTAGTAGAAGGTGCATCTCGTTCTAAATGATGTCACCATTTTAAGGAGTGTAGTGTGAGGGGGAAAAAAGAGAGGACAAGATCCTTTACATTTCTTTTCCATGAGGCAAAGGCAATTAATTCACTATATTTCATAAACTAAATTCACCCAGACAAGAAAATAAGATAAACACATGTGGCCCCTTTACTTTGGTGCCTGAAAGCTGCAGTACTTGACAAACCAACTCATATCACTGGGAGATCTTTGGAAGCACTGCTTTTTGGTCTTCACTTCATGCAAAAAAAAAAAAAAAAAAAAAAGAATACCGTTCTTAAATATTTCCAATAAGCTATAAGCTTAGGTGCAAAAAGGCAGTACATGATTAAAAGTCATTGTTAAATGCAGAGCAGAGAGTACCAAGGCCTTATGTCACAATTGGGGTATATCTGTCCCTTCTTGGGGGAGTCCACACTTTACCTGACTCCTTAGTTATGAACTCAGCCCTCATTATCTCATTTAACCCTCTTAGAAACTTGTGGCATAAATACTGAGTTACCTTATTTGAAAATGAGAAGGTAGGGGCTCAGAGAGGTTAAATAATATGTCCAAAGTCACACAGGAGTAAGCAGCGGGCTCAGGATTATCACTCTGACCCTGTTCAGTCCCCTAATGTATGGCAGCTTCACATCCAAATAACAGCTTAAGTCAGTTGACTATTTACTATGTGTCAGGTGCCACCCAGGACTTTTACATGTATTACCTCATTTAATCCCTACAATGACACTTTAAGTGTTGATATTCTTATTCTTTTTATCTTTTATCTTTTTTTTTTTTTTTTTACTCATAGGATAACTGAGTTACATAAAGGATAAATAACTTATCTAAAGTCAGTAGCTAATAAGTGGTGGAAGTGGGTCTTGGACTCATACAGTAGTCTGGCTCCAGAGTCTCTATGCCCTCAATAATTGTTTTGCCCTATTTCACCTAAAATATCCTTGCTTTGGTAATTCTGATGATTTATGTTAAGAACTATTTTGGTTTTCTTAAAATCACTGTGTTTGAAGACTTCAAGGGACTTTAGAAACCCTTTGCTCCAGCCCTACCCCAAACCTTCTTCTACACTTTGGATCTCCTTACTTCCCTTGCTGGTTTATCACTGTTATAATTTTTACCTTCTGTTAAGAAGAAAAAGGCACATATGCAACCACTTTACTTCAAAAGTATTACTCAGATAATCTTCCAATAAAGATAATTTCTGAGTGTATTTTCATTGTAGTTTTACTATAGAGATGATAAGATTTTTTTCTAATGTGATAAAACCAGATACTCTTCTAGCTGTTAATGTATTTCAGAGAATTACTATGGTTATTAGATTATGCTTATTTGAATATTGATTTAATTTTTAATTAGAATGCTCCCATGCCAAGTTGCTTAGGAAATCCACCTTTAAGTAATAAATGATGTTTGGGAACATTATTGATAATAAGCCAAATATCCTATCAACAGCATTTTATATTATGTAAATTTAAATGCTGTGTGTCATTAAATTAAATTTTAAAATGTATTTAAAATTAAATAAATGTACCTTTTAAAATTGAACAAAAGAGGTAATATTTACTAAGTAAGCATCAGGGACATTTATGAATAGTATTTTCTTCCTACTGGTGTGGCATACTGCTCTCAGTTTTTCTTTCATATTCCTGAAGAGGTTTTTCTGGGGCACACCAACTGCTTTTTTTCCTTTGAATAACATATGAGCTTTGCTTTTTCCCTGAAAGTCTCATTTCTTAGTTATCCTAATTTCTGTTTGTTTTTCTTTCACTTCTGTACATGCTGTTTAGATACTGCTTACTTTGCAATAATTTTTGTTCAGGAAAATAAAGCTTGCAAGCATAAATCCCTCTGGAACTCAGTTGAGAGAAAAACCTTAAAGTTGGGAAGCTTTATAAAAGTGGCTTTGAATTTTTTTGAGCCTGAATATTCTTCTGATTTGGTAACCTGGGGGAAATGTTTTAGACAATGTATTTGGTATCAAATGTCAGTTTTGTTTTCAACTCTGCTGCCAAGTATAAGTTGAGAGATTTATGACACAAAGGAAAATAATAAAATAGTGGTAGCCATAGAATATAAGAGATTAATGGGAGTTTTTGATATAGTGTACAAATTGAAGCTACTGAATTGTCCACCGGCAGACTCCAATAGGTAGAGTGGGTATTAGGCTTTGCTGAGAGGATGAAAAAAGAAAAAGACCCCTTCCCTCACAAAACACATTCTGGTCTAAGCAGCTAATGTTTGAAATGTCTTTGCAGGCAATGCTCCCCCTTTCTCCTTGCCCCCCAGCTCTGTCTTTCAATAAGGAATGTAGGGCCTTTGCCTACCTAAAATGGAGGAGAGTCAGAGACTGAAAATCAAAGTGATAATAATGTATTTTTTTCTTTTTTTACCGAGGGTGTATTTTCTTTTCTTTTTTATAAACTAAAGTATAGTTGACTATAGTTAACACAACACTGTTATGTTGTGTTAATTACTGTTCAGTTATATACATACGTACATTCTTTCTTTCTTTCTTTTTTTTTTTTTTTTTTGTGGTACGCGGGCCTCTCACTGTTGTGGCTTCTCCCGCTGTGGAGCACAGGCTTCTGACGCACAGGCTCAGTGGCCATGGCTCACGGGCCCAGCCACTCCGCAGCATGTGGGATCTTCCCAGACCGGGGCATGAACCTGTGTCCCCTGCATCGGCAGGTGGACTCTCAACCACTGCGCCACCAGGGAAGCCCTCCTCATTTAATTTTAAGATAGCTTGATAAGAATGTTTCTGCCCCTCTTGTCTTGTAGAATTAATAACTTTCATTCATTTATTTGTCAGCTATTTATTGAATACTTTTTCTTACCGATAAGGAGAGCTTTTGTTTTATATGCAAGATTCCTTAGGATTTTAGAGTAATGTAGAAAAAGCAGAGACATTTGTACAACTTAGAAGACTTTACTGAGCTGTTGGAGACTATGAGCCTCATGACAGCAAACAATGTGATGTCACAAGCCTTGTTCAGAGGGAGAGTTTCAGGGATTTTATAGAGGTGCTCATACACTATTGCAATGCCTTCTCCAAGTCCTTCCAATTTCTCCTAGGACTCCGTCATTGCCAGACAACCCTTTATACATAATAAGAAGGTATATTTATTACAGAAAGAAATAGGAGAGCCTCCTGATATTTTCAGTTTTAAAGATCTTACATCTTTACTAGAATTTCTTGACATTCTAATTATATACTTGGTATTCAGTCCTTGATCAACCTGTTCTCTTATCATTACTGTTTTCAGTGGTGTCATCAGAGGTGGAACACTGATGAGGACACACTCTTGTATGTGAGAGTGAGATGGGTCTTTGGTTGTGGTCATAGACACTGTCATCCTGTTAAGGCACTGAATCGTATTGTCTACTTTGATATCTCTGCTCCATGCCTGTAGAGGTCTATTGGCTTCCTGTCAACTGTGTTCTCTGAAGTGAAGCCCTTGACATGGATAATTGACTATCAGTGATTCTCGCTCCAGTACTGTTGTGCTTAGTTTGTAGATCTTAGAGTAAAAATTTTATTTGTGCCTATTAACATTTTATGTTATCTGGTACTTGGAAGACATTGATTCTGTAATCAAACCAGTGAACTATTATTCCTCACTAGATCCCATTTTATAATTTGGCAAATATTTTCTTTTCCAGGATATCAATGCAGAAGAGCCACTGTAATTCAGAATAGCTGTACAGATGGCTATCAATTCATTAAACCTTTCCCACCAAGTGTAGTTAAATTATTTGCACTTTAAACTAAAGGTACTAGCTCATGTTACTTCAACTTATCCACAAGGCTAAAATAAAAAGTCTTGTCTAATGTCTGGCTGAAATCCAAATGATATATATTTACAGAATTAGTCTATCAATCCTATTATCTTAAAAAATAAGCTACAACTTTGGGGTGCATAGTGATACATTTTTAAGACTTTGAAAGAAGCCGAGAACAATAAGTTCTGACTGAACTTGGGTTAATTCAAACTCAGTTTCATAAATCTCCATCTTCATATGCCATCAGGCATGGCATGGGCCAATTTTTCTAAATCAAGTTCCATAGAATCTTATATTAAATACATATTCTTCCTAGATTCTAGCACTATGATATTTGTGTATCTTAAATTTTAGTAGTATTGAGAGTCTGTGTCTTTTTTCCTTGTTTTCATTGATGTTGTAGTAATAATTTGGGACTGGTTGCATTGGCGACACCATTCTGACCCAGAAGTACAAGTCTCCATATGTTTCATGGTGTGGTATCTTATTATGTAAGGTTCTGCACAATGGGGTCAGATGAATAAGTAGTTCGGATACCAAATCTAACACTTATTGGTGATATTGAGCAAACTATTTGTCTAGTCTAGGTATTGGGTTCCTCAAATGTAGCTAATATTCATTTCAAACTTATAGGATCACTATATGCATGTCTGTTTGTGTGTGTGTGTGTGTGTGTGTGTGTGTGTGTGTATGCAATTTGATTAAAAGTTCCTAACACATAGAAAACCCTTCAAAACCTGGAGTCCTCAATCTGCTTTTATGCTTATTATCATTTCCTAACTTGGTCATCAGGATTATTCTTTTGCTTCAGAAAAGTGACCTTCAGAGGTTACATGTAGAACCTTTCCAACATGCATGAATGCAATGCAAAATGTGTGAATTCAGCAATCACTGTCCTTCTGAATATCCTTGGGACTTTTTGCAATTGGAAAGAGCCCCAGATGCATTGCTATGCCGTGGGCTGCACTGCAGTGGAATGTGCTGACTGCACTGGCTGTGCTGTCAAACTTCCTTCTTGACCATACATCAAATGTGCTGAAGGAAACATAGATCCTCCTGGTAGAATAGCCTTTGGTTATGGCTGCATTTTGTCTTCAGTTTTAGTGTCATTTCCTAAGCACACTTTACAATCATTCATGCAATAATGACATCTTATAGTTTTAGAACGTCTATACATTTTTTCCACAATGTTTCCCCATGTGTTATCTTATTTGCTTCACACAACATTGTTTAATAAGTTGTTATTAATTCATTACAGGTGAAAAAACTGAGGCTCTGATAAGTTAAAAAATATGCTGCAGCCAAATCATCTAATTTTTTATTGAAGATAGGATATGAAGTCTGGGCTGCTTCCAAATACCATGTTATCTTCCTTCTTATTGTCCTAGGTCAGTTTCAAACTCCTTCAAATGGGGAAGCAAGATTTTGGTGATCTGACTTGTATTCTTATCCCATCTTCCTACCCACTCCCACTCTATTCTATGTTCTGAACATTTTGACTAATTTTCAATTCCTGGAATACTTTACCCTCTTTCACCTTTTTTGAATCCAAATTAGATATTTTCTCTCAGAAGTCTTCCCTGAACTTACAGTCTATTAACTCTGGGTTTCATAGTCCTGCCATGTGCTCTCAGAACACCCTGCACATTCCTTTTATACACATTATTCCAGTGTATTTCAACTGTTCTTTATTCTCTGGCTCTCAGACAGGACTTTAGAGAATGGGATTATGCCTTTTTCACTGGTCTATGTCCAGCACTGCTATTGTCTGAAAGTTTGTGTTCCCACCAAATCCGTATGTTGAAATGCTAACCCCCAAATGTGATATTAGCAGGTGAAGCCTTAGGGAAGTAATTCAGTCATCAGCATGGAACCCCATGAATGAGATTAGTGCCTTATAAAAGAAGATTTAGAGGAATCCGTGGCCCCTTCTTCCATCATGTAAGGCAACAGCAAGAAGCCAGCAGTCTGCAAACCAGAAGAGGGTCTTCACCAGAACCTGACCATGCTGGCACTCTGATCTTGGACTTCCAGCTTCTAGAACTGTGGGAAATAAAATTCTGTTGTGTTAAGATACCCAGTCTGTGTTATTTTTTTATAACAGCCTGAACAAACTAAGACGAACACATGGTGGGTGGGTGCTGTGTACAACATATACTTGTTGAATGAATGAATGTTTTGCTTGTTATTACTCCACTCGCAATCTATTGCCTTTGGCACTTTCTCCATGCAGAATAGTGTCTTGAAAGTAATTAACCCTTAAGGAGGAGCGCAGCCGATATACATGTAAGGCCAAAAAGATAGAAGATATGAGAACTACTCTTATGCAGCTCTAATCATCTATTATTATATAGTGAACAAAGCTGATGGCATATAGATGGTTCTTTAGACACCTTTTTTATCTTTATTTCCTTCAGATTCACAGACTATGGGCTCAACTGTTGACACTGTAGTCTTGTGTATTGGCTATTTACACTTCAAACATAAAATACTTCTTTTCATGCCAGCTCTGCTGATCACTTGAAGTTTATTTGCGAAGGGCCTAATACTTTGCCTGGCCCTTAGTATGTGCTCCATTAAATATCAGTTAAACAAACAAAAAAATAGTTTAGAAATTACTTTTTCTTTTCTTGCATTATCTTCACATGAACTCAATTTGTAAACTGCATGTCGAGCTTGCCTGCCATGATGACATTTATCAGTGTCCAGTTAGGTATTTAATAACACATGCATATTTGTGACATTTAATCTCAGGACAGTGAGAGTGTAAATATTGTAGATTAGGAGATGGAAATCACCATGTATTCCTTTACTTTTCACTTAATATTAGATTTTTGTATGTCTGCATGCCTCTAGTAGGGCTGGTATTTAGGTTTGTACGTCAGGTTAATACAACTTTGAGGGCCTTCTTTATGAAAAAGAACACAGAGAGGAGCTTCAAGATGGCGGAAGAGTAAGATGCAGAGATCACCTTCCTCCCCACAGATATATCAGAAATACATCTACATATGACATAAATCACAGAAAGATCCTTTTTGACACACCTCTTAGAGAAATGGAAATAAAAACAAAAATAAACAAATGGGACCTAATGAAACTTCAAAGCTTTTGCACAGCAAAGGAAACCAAAAACAAGACCAAAAGACAACCCTTAGAATGAGAGAAAATATTTGCAAGTGAAGCAACTGACAAAGGATTAATCTCCAAAATTTATAAGCAGCTCATGCAGCTCAATAACAAAAAAAAACAAACAACTCAATCCAAAAATGGGCAGAAGACCTAAATAGACATTACTCCAAAGAAGATATACAGATTGACAACAAACACATGAAAGGAAGCTCAACATCATTAATCATTAGAGAAATGTGAATCAAAACCAAAATGAGATATCATCTCACACCGGTCAGCATGGCCATCATCAAAAAATCTAGAAACAATAAATGCTGGATAGGGTGTGGAGAAAAATAGAATATTCTTGCACTGCTGGTGGGAATGTGAATTGGTACAGCCACTATGGAGAACAGTATGGAGGTTCCTTAAAAAAAACTACAAATAGAATTACCATATGACCCAGCAATCCCACTACTGGGCATATACCCTGAGAAAACCATAATTCAAAAAGAGTCATGTACCAAAATGTTCATTGCATCTCTATGTACAATAGCCAGGAGATGGAAACAACCTAAGTGTCCATCATCAGACGAATGGATCAAGAAGATGTGGCATATATATACAATGGAATATTACTCAGCCATACAAAGAAACGAAACTGAGCTATTTGTAATGAGGTGGACAGACCTAGAGTCTGTCATACAGAGTGAAGTAAGTCAGAAAGAGCAAGAAAAATACCGTATGCTAACACATATATATGGAATTTAAGGGAAACAAATGTCATGAAGAACCTAGGGGTAAGAAAGGAATAAAGACACAGACCTACTAGAGAATGGACTTGAGAATATGGGGAGGGGGAAGGGTAAGCTGTGACAAAGCGAGACAGAGGCATGGACATATATGCACTACCAAACGTAATGTAGATAGCTAGTGGGAAGCAGCTGCATAGCACAGGGAGATCAGCTTTGTGACCGCCTGGAGGGGTGGGATACAGAGGGTGGGAGGGAGGGAGATGCAAGAGTGAAGAGATATGAGAACTTATGTATATGTATAACCGATTCACTTTGTTATAAATCAGAAACTAACACACCATTGTAAGGCAAATATACTCCAATAATAATGTAAAAAAAAAAAAAAGGAAATACATCTACATGTGGAACAACTCCTACAGAACACCTACTGAATGCTGGCAGAAGACCTCAGACTTCCCAAAAGGCAAGAAACTCCCCCACGTACCTGTGTAGGGCAAAAAAAAAAAAGAGAAAAAAACAGAGACAAAAGAGTAGGGATGGGACCCGCACCAGTGGGAGGGAGCTGTGAAGGAGGAAAAGTTTCCACACACTAGGAAGACGCTTCACGGGCAGACTCTGGGTGGTGCAGGGGGGAAGCTTCAGAACCTTGGAGGAGAGTGCAGCAACAGGGGTGTGGAGGGCAAAGCAGAGAGATTCCCGCACAGAGGATCGGTGCCGACCAGCACTCACCAGCCCAAGGGGCTTTTCTGCTCACCCGCCGGAACTTGTGGGGTCTGGGAGCTGAGGCTCAGGCTTTGGTCGGATCACAGGGAGAGGATTGGGGTTAGCAGCGTGAACACAACCTGAAGGGGTTAGTGCACAACAGCTAGCCAGGAGGGAGTCTGGGAAAAGTTCTGGGCCTGCTGAAGAGGCAAGATAATTTTTCTTCCCTCTTTGTTTCCTGATGCACGAGGACAGGGGATTAAGAGCTCACTTAAAGGAGCTCCAGAGACAGGCGTGAGCTGCGGCCAACAGTGCAGACCCCAGAGACGGGCATGAGACGTTAAGGCTGCTGCTGCTGCCACCAAGAAGCCTGTGTGCAAGCACAGGTCACTGTCCACACCTCCCCTCCTGGGAGCCTGTGCAGCCCGCCACTGCCAGGTCCCGTGATCCAGGGACAACTTTCCCGGAAGAATACACTAAGTGCCTCAGGCTGTTGCAATGTCATGTCAGTCTCTGACTCCACAGGCTCGTCCCATATCCATAACCCCCCCTCCCGCTGGCCTGAGTGAGCCAGAGCCCCCGAATCAGCTGCTCGTTTAACCCCGTCCTTTCTTTGTGAAGAACAGACACACTCAGGCAACCTACATGCATAGGCGAGTCCAAATCCAAAGCTGAACCCGGGAGCTATGTTAACAAAGAAGAGAAAGGGAAATTTCTCCCAGCAGCCTCAGGAGCATCAGATTAAAGCTCCACAATCAACTTGATGTACCCTGCATCTGTGGAATACCTGAATAGACAATGAATAATCCCAATATAAGGAGGTGGACTTTGGGAGCAATGATATATATTTTCCCCCTTTTCTCTTTCTGTGAGTGTGTATGTGTATGCTTCAGTGTATGATTTTGTCTCTATAGCTTTGCTTTCACCATATGGCCCAGAGTACTGTCCATCCATTTTTCTGTATTTTGTTTGTTTGTTTGTTTGTTTTTACTTTTTAAAATATTTTCTTAATAATTAGTTTTATATATTTTATTTTAATAACTTTATTTTATTTTATTTTATTTTATTTTATTTCTTTCTAATTTTTCTCCCTTTTATTCTGAGCTGTGTGGAGGTCAGGTTCTTGATGCTACAGCCAGGTGTCAGGACTGTGCCTCTGAGGTGGGAGACCCAACTTCAGGACACTGGACCACAAGAGACATCCCAGCTCCACATAATATCAAATGGTGAAAATCTCCCAGAGATCACCATCTCAACCCCAAGGCCCAGCTTCACTCAACGACCAGCAAGCTACAGTGCTGGATTCCCTTTGCCAAACAACTAGCAAGACAGGAACATAACACCATCCATTAGCAGAGAGGCTTCCTAAAATCATAATAAGACCACAGACACCCCAAAACTCACCACGAGACGTGGACCTGCCCAACAGAAAGAAAAGATCCAGCCTCATCCACCAGAACACAGACACTAGTCCCCTCCACAGGAAGCCTACACAACACACTGAATCAACCTTAGCCACTGGGGACAGACACCAAAAAAAATGGGAATTACGAACCTGCAGCCTGAGAAGAGGAGACCCCAAACCCAATAAGTTAAGCAAAATGAGAAGACAGAAAAACACAAAGCAGATGAAGGAGCAAGGTAAAAACCCACCATACCTAACAAATGAAGAGGAAATAGGCAGTCTACCTGAAAAATAATTCAGAATAATGACAATAAAGATAATCCAAAATCTTGGAAATAGAATAAAGAAAATACAAGAAACATTTTACAAGGACCTAGAGGAACTAAAGAGCAAACAAACAATGATCAAAAACACAAGAAATGAAATTAAAAATTCTCTAGAAGAGATCAATCACAGAATAACTGAGGCAGAAGAACGGAAAAGTGACCTAGAAGATAAAATAGAGGAAATAATGACTGCAGAGCAGAATAAAGAAAAAAGAATGAAAAGAACTGAAGACAGTCTCAGAGACCTCTGGGACAACATTAAACACATAAACATTCGAATTACAGGGGTCCCAGAAGAAGAAGAGAAAAAGAAAGGAACTGAGAAAATATTTGAAAAGATTATAGTTGAAAATTTCCCTAATATGGGAAAGGAAATAGTTAGTCAAGTCCAAGAAGCCCAGAGAGTCCCATACAGGATAAATCAAAGGAGAAACATGCCAAGACACATATTAATCAAACAATTAAAAATTAAATACAAAGAAAACATATTAAAAGCAGCAAGCAGAAAACAAATAACACACAAAGGAATCCCCATAACGTTAACAGCTGATATTTCAGCAGAAGCTCTGCAAGCCAGAAGGGAGTGGCAGGACATATTTAAAGTGATGAAGGAGAAAAACCTATAACCAAGATTACTCTACCCAGCAAGGACCTAATTCAGATTTCGTAGAGAAATTAAAACCTTTACACACAAGCAAAAGCTAAGAGAATTCAGTACCACCAAACCAGCTTTAAAATAAATGCTAAAGGAACTTCTCTAGGCATGAAACACAAGAGAAGGAAAAGACATACAATAACAAAACCCCCAAAATTAAGAAAATGGGAATAGGAACATACACATTGATAATTACCTTAAATGTAAATGGATTAAATGCTCCAACCAAAGGACACAGAATGGCTGAGTGGATAAAAAAGCAAGACCTGTATATATGCTGTCTACAAGAGACTCACTTCAGACCTAGGGACACATACAGACTGAAAGTGAGGTGATGGAAAAAATTATTCCATGAAAATGGAAATCAAAAGAAAGCTGGAGTAGCAATTCTCATGTCAGACAAAATAGATTTTAAGATAAAGACTATTACAAGAGACAAAGAAGGACACTACATAATGATCAATGGATCGATCCAAGAAGAAGATGTAACAATTGTCTATATTTATGCACCTAACATAAGAGCACCTCAATACATAAAGCAAATACTAACAGCCATAAAAGGGGAAATTGACAGTAACACAATCATAGTAGGGGACTTTAACACCCCACTTTCACCAATGGACAGAACATCCAAAATGAAAATAAATAAGGAATCACAAGCTTTAAATGATGTATTAAACAAGATGGACTTAATTGATATATATAGGACATTCCATCCAAAAGCAACAGAATACACATTCTTCTCAGGTGCTCATGGAACATTCTCCAGGATAGATCATATCTTGGGGCACAAATGAAGCCTGTTAAATTTAACAAAATTGAAATCTTTTTTTTTTTTTTTTTTCAGTATGCGGGCCTCTCACTGTTGTGGCCTCTCCCATTGCGGAGCACAGGCTCCCGAAGTGCAGGCTCAGCGGCCATGGCTCACGGGCCCAGCCGCTCTGTGGCATGTGGGATCTTCCCAGACTGGGGCACGAACCCATGTCCCCTGCATCGGCAGGCGGACTCTCAACCACTGTGCCACCAGGGAAGCCCAGAAAATTGAAATCTTATCAAGTATCTTTTCTGACCACAATGCTATGAGACTAGATATCAATTACAGTAAAAAATCTGTAAAAAATACAGGCACATGGAGGCTAAACAATACACTACTTAATAACCAAGAGATCACTGAAGAAATCAAAGAGGAAATCAAAAAATACCTAGAAACAAATAACAATAAAAACATGACGACCCAAAACCTATGGGATACAGCAAAAGCAGTTCTAAGAAGGAAGTTTACAGCAATACACTCCTACCTTAAGAAACAAGAAAAATCTCAAATAACCTAACCTCACACTTAAAGCAATTAGAGGAACAAGAACCAAAAAAAACCCAAATGTAGCAGAAGGAAACAAATCATAAAGATCAGATCTGAAATAAATGACAAAGGAATGAAGGAAACAAGAGCAAAGATCAATAAAACTAAAAGGTGGTTCTTTGAGAAGATAAAGAAAATTGATAAACTATTAGCCAGACTCATCAAGAAAAGAAGGGAGTAGACTCAAATCAATAGAATTAGAAATGAAAAAGAAGTCACAACTGACACTTCAGAAATACAAAGGATCATGAGAGATTACTGCAAACAACTCTATGCCAATAAAATGGACAACCTGGAAGAAACAGACAAATTCTTAGAAATGCACAGCCTTCTGAGACTGAATCAGGAAGAAATAGAAAATATGAACAGACCAATCACAAGCACTGAAATTGAAACTGTGATTAAAAATCTCCCAACAAACAAAAGTCCAGGACCAGATAGCTTCACAGGCGAATTCTATCAAACATTTAGAGAAGAGCTAACACCTATCCTTCTCAAACTCCTCCAAAATATAGCAGAAGGAGGAACACTTCCAAACTCATTCTATGAGGCCACCATCACCCTGATACCAAAACCAGACAAAGATGTCACAAAAAAATGAAAACTACAGGCCAATATCACTGATGAATATAGATGCAAAAATCCTCAACAAAATATTAGCAAAGATAATCCAACAGCACATTAAAAAGATCATACACCATGATTAAGTGGGGTTTATCCCAGGAATGCAAGGATTCTTCAATATATGCAAATCAATCAGTGTGATACACCATCTTAACAAATTTAAGGAGAAAAAAGATATGATCTTCTCAATCGATGCAGAAAAAGCTTTTGACAAAATTCAACAAGAATTTATGATAAAAAAAAAAAAACCTGAAGAAAGTAGGCATAGAGGGAACTTTCCTCAACATAATAAAGGACATATAGGAGAAACCCACAGCCAACATCCTCCTCAATGGTGAAAAACTGAAAAGTTTTCCATTAAGATCAGGAAGAAGACAAGGTTGCCCACTGTCACCACTATTATTCAACATAGTTTTGGGAGTTTTAGCCACAGCAATCAGAGAAGAAAAAGAAATAAAAGGAATACAAATCAGAAAAAAAGAAGTAAAGCTGTCAATGTTTGCAGATGCTATGATACTATACATAGAGAATCCTTAAGATGCTACCAGAAAAGTACTAGAGCTAATCATTGTATCTGGTAAAGTAGCAGGATACAAAATTAATGCAGAGAAATCTGTAGCCTTGATTTACACTAATGATGAAAAATATGAAAGTGAAATTAAGTAAACACTCCCATTTACCATTGCAACAAAAAGAATAAAATATCTAGGAATAAACCTACCTAAGGAGACAAAAGACCTGTATGCAAAAAATATAAGACACTGAGGAAGAAATTAAAGATGATACAAATAGATGGAGAGATATACCATGTTCTTGGATTGGAAGAATCAACATTGTAAATATGACTCTACTACCCAAAGCAATCTACAGATTCAATGCAATTTCTATCAAACTACCACTGGCATTTTTCACAGAACTAGAACAAAATAGTTCACAATTTGTATGGAAACACAAGAGACCCCGAATAGCCAAAGTAATCTTGAGAAAGAAAAACAGAGCTGGAAGAATCAGGCTCCCTGACTTCAGACTATACTACAAAACTACAGTAATCAAGACAGTACGGTACTGGCACGAAAACAGAAATATAGGTCAATGGAACGGGATAGAAAGCCCGGAGATAAACCCACACCCATATGGTCAACTTATCTTTGATAAAGGAGGCAAGAATATACAGTGGAGAAAAGCCAATCTCTTAAATAAGTGGTGCTAGGGAAACTGGACAAGTTCACGTAAAAGTATGAAATTAGAACACTCCCTAACACCATACACAAAAATAAACTCAAAATGGATTAAAGACCTCAATGTAAGGCCAGACAGTGTCAAACACTTCGAGGAAAACAGGCAGAACACTGTATGACATTAATCACAGCAAGATCCTTTTTGACCCACCTCTTAGAGAAATGGAAATAAAAATGAAAATAAACAAATGGGATCTAATGAAACTTAAAAGCTTTTACACAGCAAAGGGAACCATAAACAAGACCAAAAGACAGCCCTCAGAATGGGAGAAATTATTTGCAAATGAAGCAACTGACAAAGGATTAATCTCCAAAATTTACAAGCAGCTCATGCAGCTCAATATCAAAAAAACAAACAACCCAATCCAAAAATGGGCAGAAGACCTAACTAGACATTTCTCCAAAGAAGATATACAGATTGCCAACAAACACATGGAAGAATTCTCAACATCATTAACCATTAGAGAAATGCAAATCAAAACTACAATGAGATATCATCTCACACCAGTCAGAATGGTTATCATCAAAAAAATCTAGAAACAATAAATACTGGAGAGGGTGTGGCGAAAAGGGAAGCCTCTTTCACTTTTGGTAAGAATGTAAATTGATACAGCCACTATGGAGAATTTCATGGAGCATCCTTAAAAAACTAAAAATAAAACTACCATATGACCCAGTAATCTCACTACTGGGCATATACCCTGAGAAAACCATAATTCAAAGAGTCATGTACCAAAATGTTCATCGCAGTTCTATTTACAATAGCCAGGACATGGAAGCAATGTGAGTGTCCATTGACAGATGAATGGATAAAGAAGATGTGGCACATATATACAATGGAATATTTCTCAGCCATAAAAAGAAGCGAAATTGAGTTATCTGTAGTGAGGTGAATGGACCTAGAGTCTGTCATACAGAGCGAAGTTTGTCAGAAAGAGAAAAATAAATACCATATGCTAACACATATATATATGGAATCTAAAAATAATAATAATTATAATAATATTGTCATGAAGATCTTAGGGGCAAGATGGGAATAAAGACACAGACCTACTTGAGAATGGACTTGAGGATGTGGGGAGGGGGAAGGGTAAGCTGTGACAAAGTGAGAGAGTGTCATGGACCTATATACACTACCAAATGTAAAATAGATAGCTAGTTGGAAGCAGCCGCATAGCACAGGGAGATCAGCTCGATGCTTTGTGACCACCTAGAGGGGTGGGATATGGAGGGTGGGAGGGAGGGAGATACAAGAGGGAAGAGATATGGGGATATATGTATAGGTATAGCTGATTCACTTAGTTATAAAGCAGAAACTAACACACCATTGTAAAGCAATTATACTCCAATAAAGATGTTAAAAAAAGAAACGAAAAGAAAAGAAAAAGAACACAAAAAGTTGGAAGTAATTACAGGGCCTTGGGAGGGACCAGAGATGGTGGCGACGAGAAGCCCTTCCTGGCTCATGTGCTCCTGCTTTTCATTAACCTGATCCTATTGCCTGTATTATTAGTTTAACCTTAAACTTTTTATTCACTTGAGCAGAGGTATTGACTGATGCACTAATTTGGGTAACATTAAAATAAATTTATTTTTCCAAGGTGTGTTATCTAGTGCTTACCTCCACCTTTAATGTTGCTTTACATTTTTTTAAATTTTTTAACATCTGTTTACACATTTCAGCTACTTCTTAAGTGTAGGTCCGCTGTTATTCTTGAAACATGAGCCAAAATGCACTACATTATAGCTGATCAACAAGTGAATAGAGGAGGGAGGCTCAATTTTTGAAGGTCAATAGACTTCTAAACGCCTCAGTGGTATGTTTTAGAAAATTATCATGTCAATACAACTAATGGAGTCCATGGTGCCCGTGAGTGGACATGAGGCCTTTGTTTTAAGTGCACATTGTGTCCTTGTGGTCATGGAATTAATAGATTATATGGAAGAGTGTTTTCTGGAAGAGTTTGGCCTTGTATAATAACTTTTAATGTTTCTGTGATTACTAAAGCTGGATGATTTTTCACAGAAAAGTGACTAGGGACTTCTGCCTGAGTTCTCTGGCATAAGTAACAAGTCCTATTGGCTGAATAATTACTAACTGCCCCCACCCATGTCCCTGTGCCCTCTCCCCATCTATCAGCTTTCCTATTTGAAAGTACACCTCTAATTCTTTTCTGATTTCTGAGTAAAACTTCTTTTGTGGGGGATTTTTTCAAGATAATGTAGTGCTAGTCCCCCTTCTATGGCAGGGGTCCCCAACCTTGGGCCACAGATAGGTACTGGTCCATGGCCTGTTTGGAACAGGGGGCACAACAGGAGGTGAGCAGCCAGTGAGCAAGTGAAGCTTCATCTGTATTTATAGCCACTCACCATTGCTTGCTTTACAACCTGAGCTCTGCCTCCTGACAGATCTGCAGTGGCATTAGATTCTCATAGGAGCTCTAACCCTACTGTGAACTGCACATGCAAGCCATCTAAGTTGCGTGTTTCTTATGAGAATCGAATGCCTGATAACCTGAGGTGGAGCTGAGGAGGTGTTGCTAGCACTGGGGAGTGGCTACAAATACAGATTACCATTAGAAGAGAGGTTTGACTGCACAGAGACCATAATATATCAATTGCTTGCAGACTCACTTTGAAACCCTATCAGTGAGTGGCAAGTGGAAACAAACTTAGGACTCCCATTGATTCTGCATTTTGGTGAGTTGTATAATTATTTCATTATATATTACAATGTAATAATAATACAAATAAAGTACACAATAAATGTAATGTGCTTGAACCATCCCAAAACCATCCTCCCGCCCCTGCTCTGTGGAAAAATTGTCTCCCACGAAACTGGTCCCTGGTTCCAAAAATGTTGGGGAATGCTGTTCTATGGGATCCTCAGGTAGTCCTCAGCGACTGTACACTTTTGCACCACTCTCTTGGAAATACAGTAGCTCACTCCCCACAAAGCCCTGGTTACTTTTCCTCTCAGAAACCACTGCAAAGCAAAAAGGAGAATGAAAAACAGAAGTAAAAATTTAAATTTAAACAAACTAGGTAACATCTGCAATCATGAACATCAATATAAATGGAAAGTCAGACAAATTCAGAAGAGATCAAACAGGAGTAGGAAGAATGCCAAATATAGTAGATGGTGTGATATGCTGCAGAGTTTCCCCTTCAGGACTGAAGGGCCTGTTTACCTGAACTTCTGAAAGATTGCCCTCAGCTGTCCATTCTCTGTGGTTAGCCCTTGTGCAGAGTTAGCTGCTTCACCCAAGGTTATGCCCCTCCTGGGATAGCTGGCATCCAGTGACTGATAGATCAGTGAGTATAAAGGTCTGGCTTGCATATTGCAATGTGAGACACCTTTGAGGCTCCATCTGAATTTCAGAGCTCCCTGCAGGGTTGGTTAAATCCTTCTTGTACTTTCACCATAACCTAACTTCTTCTTCCTTCCCTGTGTGTAATGATCCTGAGTTCAAATGCTAATCTCAGGCTCAGTCTTTTGCTTGGAAAACAACCCATCGCCCAAGTAAGAAATATATAAAACAGGAAAGTGACTGATCTCATTGGAGGGGTGCAACAGTCCCAACACCAAATGTATCTTGGGAATTCACTCCTTTGTACACTTTATATTTTCACTTCATCTTAAAGCTGTATTTCTCTACTATCTTATTTTTTTTTCTTTATTTTCTCCTAATCTCATTTCCTTTTTCTGTTTCTACTCTTTTCACTCATTCCTTAAGAATCAGGTATCTTGAAATGATTTCTTATGTGCTTCACGTGTTCCTGCATATTTTGTACTGCAATGTTGCTTTTGCCCCTCCACTACTTTGGAACAACTATTTGCAAGATAAGCAAGGCCTGGAAACTGGAAGATGTTTATCAGTCTATATCTTCCTTTTATTTTGGCTGCATTTGTCATAGTTGAACATGCCCTATTTTTAAAGTAAACTTTTATTTAGAACAGTTTTATATTCACAGAATTCTTATGAAGATAGTATAGACTTCACATCCAGTGTTCCCTATTATTAATATCTTACATTAGTATGACATACTTGTTATAATTAAAGAACCAGTACTAATACATTATTACTAACTAAAGTCCATACCTTATTCAGATTTTTTTCAGTTATTCCTAATGTCTTTCCTGTTCTATGATCTCCCCCAGGATACTACATTTTATTTAGTCATGCCTCTTTATACCCCTCCTAGCTATGACAGTTTCTCAAACTTTGAAAATTTTGAGAACTGTAGGTCAGGTATTTTGCAGGGTGTCTATCAATTGAAATTTTGCATAATTAGAGTGGGGTTATGGGTCTTTGGGAAGATCACAGAGGTAAAGTGCCATTTCATCACAGCACATTATGGTATATACTATCAATATGACTTATCGTTGTTCAGGTTGACATTAATTACCTGGCTAGGGTACTGTTTGTAAGGTTTCTCTACTGTAAATTAAATAATATTTTCTCTCTTTTCATATTGTACTCTCTGGAAGGAAGTCACTATATACAGCCTGCACCTAAAGAGTGGGGAGTTATGCTTGGCCTCTGTGTGGATGGAGTATATACATAAATTACTTGGAAATCTACATAGGACATTTTTTCTAGTTTCTACCATTTATGTAATTATTAAATCATTTATTTATATCAATATGAATTTATGGATATTTGTTTTATACTTTGGGTTAAAATTCAAAATTACTTTATTTTCTTACTTAACATACTCCAGCTTTGGCCACTGGGAGATCTTTCAGTTGTCTCCTATATTGCTTTGACATGTGCTCATCAATGTGTGTTTTTTAAATAACTTTCCTAAATTCTGGCACTACAAAATGCTCCTGGATCATCTTGTACATTAACTGCCCCTACCTTGCAGTCAACCATTTCTCGAAGAAGCCTGACTTTTTTTATTGGAGATGGATACTAGAAGCCAAGATATAGGCTGTAGGTTGTTCAGCATTTCTTTTTATGAAACACAGTTCTCTTAGTTTTTGTGACAATATGCTTTCCCTCTTTTCTTTGCCTCTCTGACTGCTTTCTAAATCTCCTTTGGATCCTCATTTTCCTCTTCCAATCTTTAATTACTGGAATTATTCTTGATGGTTCCTTGCAGGATACTCTTCTGTTCTCAATCTGTAATGCTTTTTTCTTTTTTTTTTTTTTTTTTTTGCAGTACACGAGCCTCTCACTGCTGTGGCCTCTCCTGTTGCAGAGCACAGGCTCTGGATGTGCAGGCCCCGGGGCTATGGCTCACGGGCCCAGCCACTCCGTGGCATGTGGGATCTTCCCGGACCGGGGCAGGAATCTGTGTCCCCTGCATCGGCAGGCAGACTCTCAACCACTGTGCCACCAGGGAAGCCCTGTAACGCTTTTTGGGTTATTTCTCTTAACCTTCTTTCAGTTGTCCCTTACGCCATTTAATGCATTTTCCACAACGTGGCTAGAATGATGGTTTAGTTTCCTTTAGGATAAAGTTCAAAATCCTTAAGAGCACATAGGTCTTTCATGACTTGGCACTAGGGCCTTGTCCAAGACTTGTCCTCCTGACCGCACTTCTTGTCCTTCATATTCCCACAATGGTGAAATTCTTTCAGTTTCCTGCACAGAGCTGCTGGGTTTTCTACTCTATTATCACAGTATTTTGTATCTTTTGACCTCTCTTTTGAACACTTTTCTTTCTTATCCCCTTCCTGTTTGCTGGGAAAAATCTAACATTTCTACTACAAAGTTTTCCTTGTTTCCCAGTGTTAAATTAAAGGCTCCACAAATTCGTTTCCCAATCACATTCCCCATATTAGGATGGAGAGCCCCTCCTATGAGACTCTGAGACTCCAGTTCCCTCATTGAACTGTAACCTCAGTTCTCTTGTTCCCTGACAATTTTTGGTGTCTAGGACACTGACTCATGGTGGACAGTTGATAATAATTGAAAGACTGAAAGAGAACAGGTAAGTAGGTATGGAGATATAGCTATAGCTAGAGGCTATCATATAGTCAGAAACAGGTTATTAGGCAACAACATAGGTATTCAGAGAAATATAAAGTGTGTTTGCCTTCAAGAAGCTTACAAACATACAAAGCAAGATCTACATGTAGGAACCAAAGATCTCTGCATATATATAGATGGCTATGTTCCCATGAGAGGTGCATAAGGGCTTAGAGAGAGCAGAGGTCTCTGTTTATGGTAGGGAACATGTTCGGGAAAGAGATGAATCTTAACCTTTGTTATAAAAGATGACTAAGATTTGAGTAGATGGAGCAGGGTGAATGAGAGGAATGTAAACAAAGTTTTGGGGGCTGGGATGAACTTCAAGGTCAGTAAGAGATTGGGTTGGTGGCAAAAAGAGGTCCAAGTCAGGAAAGTATTTCTGTTTGACTATTTCTCTTAACCTCACACAATTTGTTCTTAGTCTCTTAAGAAATCTCAACTTGAACATTATCTCCACATTTATAAATAATGCTTCTAATAACTGTCATTTTTCTTTATATATATCTTTTATTTTCCTTTCTCCATCAGTGATAGAAGTAGAGCTATTGTCCCTTTGGAATAGCAATTTATCTTTGACATTAAAACAGGCTGATATGTATATATGTACAACCCAGCTATTACTTTTAATGCTGTTTATTAAAATGCAACAGTGGATTCTCTTGTATTGCTTTTTATAGATTTCTTATCCTTTGCATTTAGATGATAAAATATTTTGTGACAAGGATAATTCAAATTTGTCTCTCCACAAAGTAAGAAGAAGGTGTAAACATATTTCATTTGGATGTGTGAACTTGAGCTGTTTTTTTTTTTTTTTTTTTTTTTTTTTTTTTTTTTTTTTTTTTGCGGTACGCGGGCCTCTCACTGTTGTGGCCTCTCCCGTTGCGGAGCACAGGCTCCGGACACGCAGGCTCAGCGGCCATGGCTCATGGGCCTAGCCGCTCTGCGGCATGTGGGATCTTCCCGGACTGGGGCACGAACCCGTGTTCCCTGCATCGGCAGGTGGACTCTCAACCACTGCGCCACCAGGGAAGCCCAACTTGAGCTGTTTTGACCTACTTCTGGGAATTATATTTTTCTTAGAAGCCTTGAATGTTTACCTTAATTGTCTGTGATGGATTTGATTTCAACTCTCCTGGGAGGGATAATTGCTTAGTCCACTTAAAATTATAAATCACGGGCTTCCCTGGTGGCACAGTGGTTGAGAGTCTGCCTGCCGATGCAGGGGACGTGGGTTCATGCCCCGGTCCAGGAAGATCCCACATGCCGCAGAGCGGCTGGGCCCATGAGCCATGGCCACTGAGCCTGCACTTCGGGAGCCTGTGCTCCACAATGGGAGAGGCCACAACAGTGAGAGGCCCGCGTACTGCAAAAAAAAAAAAAAAAAAAAAAATCACAATATGGAGTGTCTTTGTTTAGACTTGAAGGTAGCCAATAGCTAAAGATTTTCTTGTGGTTCATCAGTTAATAAGATCACCACATCTCAAAAGGCTTTTCAGTTAACATTGTTCAGTTACTATGTATTTTTCATGGTTTAAAAGGCTAAAACCTGATACTGATTTGAATGTACCTATTTTGGCATGCTTCATGATATTCATAAAGTTAGAATTTTTATACACCTAAAATTTTGGCAGAGAAGAAAAAAACTCTGAGTATATTTATTCGTCTATGAATTTTGGTAGAAAAGAAAAAAGAATGTTCAAAGAGAGATCATAGGAGTGACTTTGTTTTAGGCTATAAAGTTCTATATGTCTGGTTCATTCTATATAATGTATTTACTCTATTTCTGGTATAATTAAATAAATCTTATGTTTCTATATTAACCTATTTCAAGACTTATTGAGAAATATGTATCTATTTACATACTGCATTTATTTAAATTTGTATTTATTCACATTTATATTATGCATTACTTTATATTGTAAAAATGATACCTATAGAAGATATTGAACTATTAAAATGCAAAGAACAAGAGTTAAAAAAATCCCACCAGGACAGCATCACAGATAATGCTTAAATGTGTTATTTTCAGTCTGCTTTCTATGCTAATAGGTGTATGTTCTACTCATTTTTATCTCAAAACTCAGTATATTGTTTACTTATTTTATATCCTGCTTGTATCCAGTTTTGTTTGAACATATGCTCTACTATGCATATCTAGATCAACTACAAGACAGATGGACAGAACAAAAATTCCTACGATTTGAGAAATTCTTAGGACTGGAAATGCTGAGAGGAGATTTATATTATAGAATTTATCATATCATGTATTATATCAGTAAGCATGGTATAACTGAAAGAAGGGGAACAAAAATGTGGAGAGGGAAAAAATTAACATCAAATATATAATTTAGTAGAATTAATGACACAACAAAACAAAGGGTGTTCATTTAGTATAATATGTTAAAATTGTCAAATTTGTTAGAGATAAAGTAAATGAATGTAAAATTAGCAGATTGGCCTAACACAGGGTAAAATAGGTGATTGTGGGAACCATATGAGCTTTGGGCTGAGTTAGGTTACAGCTGGTTTAAAGGAAAAAGTTGAGAAATCTACTGGCCACTCTTGACTATTTACAGAAGAATTCAACTACAGTAAACAGCAAAGTGCCAAGCAGAGTTAAATATTTCTAACCCGGATGGAAAATGAAGAGTGATTACTATAGATGAGGAGGGTGAGTTGAAAGTTTATAGCAGTAGGATATGGGACCTTCAGACCTGTAAGTGCTCTTACTGTTGATGGGCTCAGCAAGCTGAAGTTAGGCTCATGGAAGGGCACCTTTTCATGAAGGTTATCTTCTGTATAGAAATGGAGGTCATCTACCCCTGCAGATCACCCAAACTTCAACCACCACCAGAAGTAGTGGGTCAATAAGATCAGACTTGCTGTCTCCTTTGTTTTCTTTAATTTGCTGCATGGTCTATTTTGTTTACTTTCATACATTTTGGAAAGTTAGATATTTATTTTATGTTTATATTTAAATAAAAATATTTAAACTATTTTTCTAATATTATCATATTAAGAGTGACTGCGGCAGTATCTTTTGAGCTCCATCTATTTACAATGAAGACTTCAGCACTCATTTCTTTAACCCCTATCTTGATTTCAGATATTTGTTAAGCTAGGAATTTAGTATTAGATGAGTATTCTTAAATGATTAGTTTTTATATTATATAAATTTTCTTTTGTGCATATGCTTTATTCATATTTGCATTCACTTTTGAAACCAAAACTTTTTACTTTGCTTCTTAACATGGACATCAACCAGAAGAATTCTAGTGTGGTGAAAGGCTGGGTGCACAAGGAGAGGCAATTAGGACCCCTTGGGATATTTTAAGAAAAATAGTCTTTAACAAGGGACTGGAAGACACATCTTTGCAGGCAGATTTCCCCTAATAATTTGTGTGTCAACTGGAGAGAAGTTAGTATAGTAGATGCTCTTATTTCAGTATTTCAGTTTCCCTAATTGTGGTGTCAGAAAGAAGCTTGGAAGCACAGAGATAAATAAGAAACTAATGTGAAGGGAAGCTGATTAATTATTGAATGTTCAATGAATTGAGTTTGGAACTAGTTTTTTATTTGCTGCAAAAGCACAAAGTGGCAGGCTGACTTCCAGGAGCAAATCCTTTCTCAAATATAAACTCAAAGAGCTTTAGCTGCCCTGAAGGATATGACACCACCTCATTATCCAGAATTTCACTTTCAGTATTTTGCTACATAAGGTAAATTTCTCTGGATTGGTTGTGGTGTTCTTTGCCCTTCTATTAGGATAGATGATTATATGTAGATGAATTTGAGGAAACTCCAGGAGGCCAGTTCTCAAGGAAGAAAGGAACAAAGAGAACTTTGTAGGAAGAAAAACTTTTTCCTCCTTCCCTTCTATGTTCTTTGTCTGGCCTAATAATCAAATTGATGTAAGACAAGTTAACAGGAGAAAAACAAATTTAATTTCATACATATGAGAGTCCAAAGACATGAAGCTCTCTTATAGTCAGCAATTGAGACTTATATGACATTCAGAGCTAAGGGAAGGAGCTGGGGAGTCTGGGGCTTCAAAGGGGAGGAAGGTACATCCAATGGATATAGGAAGAACAAATATTTGGTAAACAAATTCTTGCTATGCCATGCAGATACGTCCTTCTGGTGTGTCTCTGATATTAGCTCTCTTCCTAGTACAGGACCTTTATCTAAGTTCTTTTAGGCAGTTAAGAGAGAGATAAAAAGCAAACAAATAAACAAAGAACAAAAACAAAACTCTGAGTCTGTCTGGCCTTGGTTATCTTTAGGTCAAAGTAATACACATGCCAAAATGGCATATTTTGGGGTCATGTATTCTGCTCCCTCTCAATGTCAATTAAAGATAAATGTCCTATCTGTAATGTTTTAACAGATCACCAATATATTCTATCATGTCAGTTATATTATTTTGTTATGAAAACCTCAATCCCCTTTTCTCATATATCTGTGAGAAGACTTCAGTTACAACAATACTTTGAGTCTTTTCTTTATTTCTAACTCATGGTTTCTTTTAAAAAAGGAGAATTGATGTATTGGATTGCTAAGATTAGCAAAGGGAAGTACCAGGCTTAACTCAAATATTTCTGGAATTTTCCTTTTGGAACTGTTGCCTTGAGAGGGTGTGAATTCTACTATATCCTAATTTCCCTGCTTCCTGGCAGGAAACTAATATGTTGATGTCTATCCTCTTACTCCTATAAATTTCTCAATTAATTGAGAGCCCGTAGTGGAAGGAATGTGAGTTATCTGGCCTCTGTTAACCTTAACATTTATTTCAGAAATCCAAATCAGAGATGTATAGTTGTCATGTCTAGAAAGGTCTACTTAGAGTATTGTTTTTATCTTCTTTGCTTTATAAAGAATCAATATTTACTGAGCTTACATGAATAAAAAGACAATGAAATCAGATCTAGAAGATCATTAAAGTGGGAGAAAGTCCTAGAAACTTCTGTCTCCTCCACTCCCTACTTCTTGGTCATTCTTCTTTACTTTTAACTTCTATCTCCTCTTTGTTCCTCTTTCCATTGAACAGCTTCCTATGTTTACTCATAGTTTCTACTCAACTGTTGTTTAAACTTCTGCATAACAGGGAATAATCTCAGATAGTCTGATTGATCACATGTTTATCTCCAGAGCTACTGACACTTGGCCAATACTATAGAATGTTTTACCTGAAAATAGATGATGTTCTGTGATCAGGCATTTATGAGAAGGATGTGCCAATCTGTCAACACCGTTTAGTTACAATAATTGGAATTATAACTTAGGTCAAGGGCATCTCAATTGTTAAATTTGGTCAGAAAGTTCATTCTAAGGGATCTCCTCCATGTGTTGACATTGGGCTTCTTGTTACTGAAGTGCTTTGCATGCACACCTGTGATGGTTGGGACCAGGAGATAGACTGAGTTCCGTGTGACCCAATCCAAAAAAGGGAGGGCAAAGAAACCTGTGTCTGAGCTCTGCAGACCCCTCCCAATGTATATTCTTCTTTTGCTGTTACTGACCTATACTTTTTTTGTGCAATAAAGCTGTCCTGTGAGTATAAACTCTGTGAATCCTGTGACTCCTTTTAGCAATCAAGCTCTTCAATTGATTAATGTGCAATTTACACAGCTTTTCCTGGCACAGAACTCTCCTTCACAGCATCTTCCATTTTACCTCCTATCACTAATGGATTCAAGTATTCTTGGTTCAGATTTACAAAGGAGACTGACTGGCCCAAATTTTCTTTCTTTCTTTCTTTCTTTTTCTTTCTTTCTTTCTTTCTTTCTTTCTTTCTTTCTTTCTTTCTTTCTTTCTTTTTCTCTTTTACATGACATAGACCATTATTTTAAAAAAATAGTCTGTGGATTGGATGCCCTTGGGTAGTCTCTGGGGTAATTGTTTGTGTCCAAAGATCCAAAGTCATACTATGCAAAGCATGGCCTCCTAAGAAGCAGGAGTTGTGAACCAGGCAATTTCACCTTACATATGGATATATCTCTGGCAGTGTTCTGAGGTTGGGTTACACAATTCAAATATCTGTCTGTACGTATACATCTAATGTCAGATGCCTACTTCCTTAGCCAGCAACTGAAGGCTCATTGTCCTCTGATTTCTCATCATCAAGTCTGTTTCTTGATTTGATAAATATTTATCAAATGAGTGAATATGCTTATTCTGTATTGGGCAGAGACTGTCTACATTTCAGTCAAATGAGCTCATGATGAAAATAGATAGTCCAAGATGAGAAATAGAGGTGATCTGAGCTCATATATAGGAGATTAGTTTGGTTGATCAGCTGATTCCAACCTTGAGAATTTGAAGATAAGTTTGGGTATGGACAATGAATAAGCCAAAGAGGAATGTGGTCATGGATGAAGCCAAGAACTTCTCACCTGAGAATCACTGAGGGCTTTGGAGGAAGGTCTGAGTTTTTCACTGTTGCAGATAAAACATAAGTGGAAGTTGAGGGACATGGTAAGTAGTTGTGGTTACTTGATAGCCAGGGGAACCATTTAGATGTTGAGACAAGTGGTCAAGATAAGAAAGAATAATGGAAAGTTGAAAATAGCCAAGGAGAATAAGCATTTACTATGTGTCACATACTGTTCTAAGAGCTCTCCTTATATTAACTCATTCAGTATACAAAAAAGCCACCCGTGATTATGGTTTCTCTTTTTATATTCCTCATTTTTAAAATGAGGAAACCAAGTAAGAGAAGATAGGAAACTTGTCCAAAGTCATATAGCTAGAAAGTAGCAGGGTGAGGACTAGGCATAAACAAATTTGGAATCAGAGCCTGTGCTCTTAACTGCTACCCTAAACTTTCTCCTAAGGCTTCTTATAAGATGAGTTCTATTAACACATGTTTTGATAAAAATTGCTCTAGAATTTTTGGTCTTAAAATGATCCTGTACTTTGAGCTGGAGGTATGGCAATAGAAACTTCCTTTTGAGACTATAGCCACTTGTATTTCACTGTCAAGCTGTTACCACACAAAGTGCAGTTATGCTATTCTTTTGAGTGATCTATTGTATTTTTAATCAGTCCTCCAGCATTTCATTGTAGTCATGTTGCCATGGTAGGAAAAAGTGTTACTTAAATGGAATATTATTGATTTAAGATAATTCTTTTCTCTTGTAACTCATATATTTGTTCTGGCTGTTCTTGCCAACAACCATAAGTGATGAGGTTTCATGTTTCCTTAAAATGAGTGTATTTTTCAAAATCTGTCATGTTTTCATTATTATCAGATTACTCTGGTTGATTCCCTAATGTAAGGGAGGATAATTTTTTTCCTCTACACTTCTAGATTATTTTGGCTGGTTTAATAATTAAATTGACATAAGACAGATTAACAGGTTACAAACAAATGTAGGGCTTCCCTGGTGGCGCAGTGGTTAAGAGTCTGCCTGCCGATGCAGGGGACGCGGGTTCATATCCCGATCTGGGAGGATCCCACATGCTGCGGAGCAGCTGGGCCCGTGAGCCATGGCTGCTGAGCCTGCGCATCTGGAGCCTGTGCTCTGCAACGGGAGAGGCCACAGCAGTGAGAGGCCTGCATACCACAACAAAACAAAACAAAAACAGACAAACAAAAAACAAATGTAATTTCATACATACGGGAGCCACACATAGACATGAAATTATCCTAGACAGTCAGGCAACTGAGGTTTAAATGCCATCCTGTGCTAAGGAGGAGGGAATAGGGGTCTAGGATTTCAAAGGGGAGAAAGACAATTCACAGGAAGATGGGGAGAGCATATGTTTGGTAAAAATATATAGCTGTCATGCCCTGCAGAAACAATGGGACACAGAGAGGAATTTGAACAAAACAAGCCTTTCCAAATTCGCTCCAGCCCAACACACAAATCTCATAGTTATAGTTATCTTTGTAGTTATCTTTGGTGATAGCTCTCTTCCTGAACAAGGCCCTCTATCTAAATTCTTTTAGGCAGTTAAAGGGGAGGTAAAATATCTTCTCGAGTTGTTTGGACCGTGATTGTTTTCAGTTCAAAATAATCCACATGGCAAATTGTCATACTTTAAGAAGGCACTTTCTGAACCCCTTCACTAATTTCCTCAATGACAGGGCTAATATCAGGAGGCAACTATATTCTCAAGTCCATTATCTTTCACTTAAAAGAAGCAAAGTTCAAAACAGCATTCCTGTGAAGTTCAGTATTTCACTAATAAAATGATGACCTGCCTTACTTTCTAATCATGTGTTTCTCTTATGATGGGATGACAACCTCAGATCAATTTTACTGGATCAATGTAATAATAAGAGCTGACAATTATATAATTAGGTAATATGGTATGTCAGACACTGTGATAGGCATTCCACAAATTCCTGAATAATATTTTGAGGTAGGTTGTCATAGCTATCTTTTATAGATGATAAAATGGACTTAGAGAGTAACATACCCAAGGTCACATCAGCATTAAACAATGAAGCTGAGATATGTTCTCAGGTACCTATGGCTCCAAATTCCATAATCTTTTTTAAACTGCTTTCTCACCTACTTATTTATTGATGCTGCAATGGCTTGTAATAACAAGACATAAAAAAGCTAAAAAGATTGTTTTATTTAGTCTCTAAATAGTTTCACCAATAGAAAATGTTCATAATACAACTAGAAAGGTCTTGCTCCACTGCCCTTTGTACTGTGGATTTAGTGTTTGTATTAGAGTGCAGTCATTATGTGAAGAAACTTGCCAAAGCCATTTGCTGAAACCACAGAGATACTGTCAGTGTGAAATACCCAAATATTTACAATATATTTTCTTCTTTTCCTTGGATAAAATGTTGTCATAAAACATCAAAATGCCTCCCTAAAGATAGAAAACAACTCCAAAGGGCAATAATTGGATGTATTATAGCCTTAAACATCTCAAGCTTAATCCAGCAGATGAGTGATACAGTTTTTATCTCCCTTGAGATCTGAAAGAGTTAATTGCTTTTCAAACAGGGAACAGTTTACTACTATAGAGCAGAGCGATTAGGTGACAGTGAATTTTGGAAGGTTTTATGCTAGAAATACTTGAATATAATGGAATTTTATCTTCCTCTTACAAATGTCTTTTTCCCCTCTTTTATTTTTCTCCTTAAACATGAATGATAGGCTATTAAAGGTTTTCTTTGGGGGAAAATATTTTTGACTGGCATTGTTGTGGAAAATTGATTTAATCAAAGAAATGCCAAGCTGATAACCACTCTCATTTCCTTGTCACAGAAAATGAGTGAGGAATTATAGGAGAATGCTCCCAGATCTTTCATCAGTAACATGGACATTTTTAATAATGTATAATAGTATCTCTCATTGGTGGGGAGAATCAAGAACATGACTGTGTACACAATGTTTTCTAGGTAGATCTTTTATGCAACCTGCCTTAAATAGTCTCTGCCTTTGACTTATTTAATTACCTAGTTGGATTATCACTCTTCTAGGCTAAAAATTTATTACTTTTAGGAATTGAAATGAGGATCTCAATGAGATATCTGCACTCTAATGTTCACTGTAGAATTATTCACAATAACCAATGTATAGAAACAACTTAATGCCCATTCTATTGAGGAATAAATGGATAAAGAGAATGTGGCATATACATACAATGGAATATTATCCAGTCTTGAAAAAGAAGGAAATCCTACCATTTGTAACAATATAGATGGACCTAGAGGACGTTATGCTAAGTGAAATAAGCCCAGCACAGAAAGACAAACATTTTCTGATCACATTATATGTGGAATCTAATACAGTCAACCTCAGAAGCAGAGTATAATGGTGATTGGCAGGGGCTGGAAGGAGGGAAAAATGAAGTGGTGATGGTTGTAGGGTATAAAGTTTCAGTTATGGAAGATAATACGTTCTGGAGATCTACTGTAAATCATAGTGCCTATAGCTAACAATACTGTGTTGCATATTTGAATTTTGTTAAGAAGGTAGATTTAATGTTAATTGCCCTAACCACACACACACAAATAAATGATAATAATAATAAAGAGGATGGAAGGAAACTTTTGGAGTTAGTGGGTATGTTTATGGCCTTGATGGCAGTGACGGTTTCACAGGTGTATACATATTCCCAAACTCATTGATTTGTATTCATTAAGTATGTACAGCTTTTACATGTTAATCACACTTTAGAAAAGCCATTTTAAAAAATATAATGTATTACTTTTATAAAATCTCATATCTGTGTGAGAGGTTTGGAATCTCCTAAACCTGAAAAGTGTGTTCCTTAGTATGGATTTATTTAGGTGGACAATACCTAAGGCTTTACGTAGCACAAGACACAAAGCAAGTGTTAAATATATGATTGCTGAAGAAATGAATATAAGGGACTTGATGGCCAGGCAGACAGCCTAAGAAAAGGCAAAACAAAAGAGAGACCTGAGGGCTCTACCTAGATGAAATATTGCCCAGGTCTAATTCTATTTCTTATAATCACTCTAAGGAAACTCTCTTAGCATTTAAGGGCAACAGATAGGACTCACCCCTGGCAGCATTTAAGTTAGATAAGGACAGACTAAATACAGAGCACTAAAGACAGAGCCAAAATTATGGAAAGAGTGAGTCCAGACCTCCAAATTATAATTAATGGAAAATTGTACCAGACCAGTTAAAAGCAAGGAAGACATTATTCAAGATAAATAGAGGTCAAACTATTTCAGTAGGGGAGAAAATTTAATTCAACTCTGCTGAAATAAAAGATGGGAGGATTTTTAAATGCTGGCTCAAGTTAAAGGAAAAGTGCTAAAGGACATTACTGGGGAGGCTGCTCAGTGGGAATAGGCCATCTGTGTTTGTAAATTGTCCCTCATCAAAGGTCAGCTCCCACCCTCCCTCAGAATCTGGGGGATAGAGGCTTTAGCTTTCTCCATGATTACATTTCAGAGGGATGACTACCAGGATCTTGAGAATGACTGCCTGGGTTGTAGAAGATTTATATCTCAAAGGGCAAAAGAAAGAACTTAAAATTACAAGTTATCTAAAGTTAATGCTCTAAGAAAAGGGAGATCAGGGGCCTATAGTCAGGAAGAGCCAGCCTAACATTTAGTCAAACTGAAGGTAACGTTAAGATCATCTTGGTTCCCTCCCTCTCTCCCTTCCTTCCTTCCTTCTTTTTAATTGTAAAGTTACTTTTAAGTACCCATAATGTAGGAAAGAAAATTTTACTAACAAACCGGAGAGGAATGGACACCACGTTGGGTCCTCAAACAGCAGTACTGGCCCTTGGATTTCTGCTCTCCTTCATTACCTGGTAGGAATCTCTTTACATTCAATAGACATGGCCTTAGAGGACCCACACTATGCTTCTAAGGGACCTGTTACTGAACAAGGGCCTTAAATCATCATTACTAAAAATAATAAATTTGGTTTACAGGTACAAAAATATTAACTAATCTCTTCCCCCCTTCTTTTCTCACTACTACCAACTGAGACAGGAAGACAAGATTGTAGCCATCTTGGAAAAGGACAGGGAACTACCTTGAGCAAACAGGCCTAACAAGCCCAGTAAAACAAAGTGTGTAAAGGCTTGGGCTTCTGAGACCATAACAAAAGACCCACAGGAGTAAAAGATTAGCTCTATCTCTGTTCCACAGATGTATGTTCAGTTTCCAAAGGACACAAGTGGGACAATAGATCTACCACATAACAGAATCAGTGAACTCCCAGTTCCCTGAAAGATAGACACAAAGTCCTGAAGCACATTCCTGAGTTGTTTTTGCAGGAAGCAGCCCCCCACCAGATGAAAGCAGTCCCCCACCAGCAAGTCAGCTTGCTGCTGCCTGCAAGCACGTAGACCAGTTAAAACCAGAAGTTGATGATGCTCAAAACTTCACTTTGATGCCAACCAATCCAAGAGTTGAGCACAAGCTGATCAGTCACCCTGTGGCCCCCTCCCTCATGCTGCCTTTAAAACCTCTTCTCTGAGAGTCCTCGGGGAGTTGGCACTCTTTTCCACCTTCTCCCTTGTGCACAAGCTATCCTTTCAATAAAAAGCTTTTCTTGCCTAAGAGTCTTGCGGGAGCGATATTCATTTCTATGGTATTGCTGTCCAAGAACCTGGAGAGTTCCCGGTAACACAGCCAGCCTTCCACAACACACAACTACTCATGGCCACTTTCCCCCTCTGCCTTGAAATGTACACAGTTTCTCTGAATGAGTTTGGACCAATTCTCCTGCCTCAGTATCAACAGTCTTTAATCCATGCCTAGCCTTGGAACAGATGGGTCAGCTCTCTTCATTGGTAACCACAGCTTAGTCTTATGCTGCTGTTGCTGCTGTTTGTAATCAGTCATCCTTGAAATAATAAACAAGTATAAATGGCTAAGATTCAAGAACTCAAATAAAAGTGTGTGTCTGTGTATGTATACCAGGTTGGGGGGGATTCAAAGACAGAGAGAAAGAGAGAGAAAGAGAAAGAGAGAGAGAAAGGAGGGAAGGGGGAGCCGCAGGCTTGGGCTGCTTATATGCATATGGCAAAGGTAAATTAGAAGAAAGATAAGATCAAAACACATATCAGTAACTGTGTTTTATTTGGTCCTTGGAAGTAAAAATCAAACGACATGAACAGTAGCCAGCTATATTTTTCTGGCTTTTTATTTCCATCAAATATTGCTGAAACTTTCAAAGTACACCCCCTGCACACACACACACATACCTCCCTGTCCTCTTTAAGAAGTAACTTTGCTTCTTTGCTTTCACTGTCTTATCTTGGCTCCTGCTGTTGTGAGAGCTGTGTGCACTGGCATCCCTGAGTGACCTCAACCCCTTCTCCTTCTGGGAGCTGAGTTCTATCCTGACTGGAGCTGAGGTACATCAGCCACTGGTGTGCCAAAGATGAGTATTACAAGGCTCTCTGCTGAGGACTGAATCCCCAGTGTTAGTGCCAATGCTCCAGTTTATACTTTCTCATGTTTCTTTCCTCTGAAGAAGTCCCACATCATTTCATGTTTTTTGGAGTTGTAGTTTCTTCCTCTCCAGAACCAGATCCTAGCCCATGAGGCTGCAGCAGAGCACAAATATGAGTGATACATTCCATGCCGTCATCAGAACTGCCTCTCTCCTCAAGAAGCTCATAGGGAGCTCTTCCCTGAGGATGACTTTTCGTTAAGAGACTTCTGCACCTTTCATGCAAATATATTCCTAGCAGAGATTCTCACAACAAACCTTTAGATACTACAGGAACTTGGTTAACACTCAAGATGATTCCAATGACATACATATCCTTAATTGTTCTTCTATAGCCAGGTTAACAGACATAGGGCTCCACATCTCTATGTTCTTGTGTTGATGCAAAGATCAAAATTTAGCAGTTGGTGTTAATTATGAGATTCACAATGGGGGCAGGGAGGGAGCAGGCCATGTGCTTGAAATTTAGATTCTGGTGTGTGCAATCCCACTCAGGGGTGTAGCGAGCAGAAGAAAGGTTGAGTTGTTCTAATGAGTCTGTTGTAATGAGTCCATTAGGAAATTTTAGCATCTCTCAGAGTGACTTTATAATTAGATACCACAGCTTGTTCTAAGAGTGGTACAGATAATAAATTCTTCAGAACAGAAAGAACACTTGAATATTGGGCAAAATTATAATCAAATATTAATAGTGACATGGCAGTAAATGATAACAACTTTCCTGGAAATTAATTTTGTTGGAAGGATATAGAGAATGGAAAACAAATTTACGTTTGTCTTGCTGACAGGAAGTTCTTCACATTTTTTCTTTTACATTTATATCAGTCATTATCTCCTACCCTGGATCCTAGTATGAGTCAAGACTTTTTCTGCAAGAGATGTTCTCTTGATTTCTTACTGTTCTGTAACAAATTACCACAAATTTAATAGCTCAAAATGATACAAATTTATTATTTTAGAGTTCTAGAGGTCAGCATGAAACTGAGCAGGACTCTGTGGGTCTCCTGGGCATGGAAGCCTTTCTGTGTCCTCATTTCTTGTTTGAGGAAATAGGTTTCAGCCTCCATGACCTTCCCTGTGTTCCAAAGGGGAGGTTCAAACCATTGCTATTCAAGGAAGGGAGAAAATGCAAAGACGAAGGCGGAACAGTCAAGAAACAATACTGTAGCCTTGGAATAGGGTTCTGACTCTGCCTAAAGGGATACACATAACAATAACTTTGAGCTCTTCTGCAGAATTATAACCCCCAACAAATGGAAGATGTTAACTAGTTGATGAAGCATTCTTCATTCCAGAGAGAAGGTCACAGTTTGATAATATCAAGAGCCACAGAAGCTCATCAGGAGACTGTTGAGGCCAGATTAAAGGAATGCAGGCCCTGCACACACTCTGATCCTTATCAGCAACCCTGCCCTTGAACCATTGCTATAAAACTCACCAAACTCCCCCGGTGCTGGGACACACAGAGTTTGAGAGCACGAGCCCGCTGTGTCCCCCTTTGCCTGGCAAAGCAATAAAGCTATTCATTTCTACTTCACCCAGAACTCTGTCTCTGAGATTTGATTTGGCACCAGGGCACAGAGGCTGAGTTTTCAGCATCAAGAAGGCTAAAATGGATTACCAGGTCTCCTTGGAGGCTCTAGGGGAAAATCCATTTCCATGCTTTTTCCGGGCTACTCATAGTCCAACATCACTCCAACCTGTTTTAGTCATCACATCTTCTCTGACTCTGACCCTCCTGCTTCCCTCTTATATTCTTATAAAAATCCTTATAATTACACTAGGTCCACCCAGAAAATCTCCTGAATTTAAGATCCTTATCTTAATCACATCTTCAAAGTCTCTTTGGCCATGTAAGTTAACACATCCACAGGTTCTGGGGATTAGGATCTGAACATCTTTTAGGAGGGAGGGGTACATTTTTTAAAGACAAATCCAAGACCCAGTTGACTCTAAATCAACTGCAGATGGAATTTAATGGACTTATGTAAATTGATAAATCCAAAGAAAGTGTATCTTAAGTAAGAATCCAAAATAGCTCATGAATCCAGTTTATGCCACTTTCTTTTGGTTCTTTCTCCTATTTCATTACTTTTAGACTCAATCTCACATGGAAGGATGATAGTGGCAGCTGCTCCAGACCTCATATCCTCAAATATTCAAGTCCAATGAGAAAAGTGTGTTTTCTTCCCAAGGTTCCCAACATCTCATCCTGTTTCATTGGCTCTGATTGTAGCACATGCTCTTTTCTGAACTAGCTCTCGTGTCTAGATGAATGTTTTGTATTCTTTGTCCTCAGTTGCCTCAAGTTTAAGAGAAGTGTAATATTCAAGGTTGGAACCCCATGCACAAAGCACAAGATTAAATAGCAAATAAAAAAACACCATGGCAGAGAGAGAGAGAGAGAGAGAGAGAGAGAGAGAGACTGCTGTCCTTCTTGAACAAAGGGCCCTGCATTTCCATTTTGCACTGGGCCCCTCATATTATGCAGCCAGACCTGATAACATTTATAGAGATTATGTGAAAATTTAAAGAGTTAATAGAAATAGAATATTGAGAATTATGTTTGGCATTTAACACTCAGTAAATGCTAGTTATTGCTATCATCATCATTATCATAAAACACCTAGGGTCTTTTTAAAGCAAACATCTGATTGGAATTTTCTCAGACTCCACTTGTCAGCATTAATTAGGCTGTTTTTTTCCTTGGGAAAAAATATAAAGGAACTCATTATAAATCTGAGAGAAGGGGTTTAGATTGCAAAAGGAATTTTACTTTTTCTTCAATATCCAACAGTCAGGCCAGATGTTTTAGTTGAGTTTACCAATGGGAAGCTACTTAATGAAGTTATTTATGGCTTAATGATTTGTGTGGCATAAATTATTTGTCTTAATGGCATTCCTGGGGCATTTTCCAATTGTTTCAGAGAATACACAGTAAAAACAAAAAAACAAAAAACAAAAAACAAAAAAACAAAAAAAAAAACCGAAAAAAAACCCACAAAACAGAAACAAAACAAACAAACAAAAAAAACCCTACAGCGTGATTCCATATTCCCACAGCACCTGGTGAGAAATAGTCTGCTGCTTCAATTGTAGTTCCATCATTTGTTTTATTTTGAATACCTTCACAGCGGGACTCTTCCATGCTGATTTACTTAATGCATATATGCTAAACATCCTGATAATTGCACATCCAGCTCACAGTTGATTTTCCTCAGAACCCTTATTACACCTCTCAAAGTTCTAGTAATGAAAAAGTTAGAATGAGCTTTAATAAGCATTAGGGAGTCAAGCTTTCTTAGGGAAATTATTTATTTATGGAAACATGTTCAAGTGAATGATGCACAAATACAGCATGATTATCAAAAGAGCTGGAGGTTAGAAAAGATGAGTGAATCACAAGGACAGAGTGAAGGAAGCCATTAAACTTTAACATGACAAATAAAATTAACTTGCTCTTTAAGACTTAAAACACTAATACTACTTATGATAGCTGTAGAGTTCTAGGATTTGTTATGCTTGGACCAAAACATAAACTAGTCAGTTTTCTTCCCCATTCATTTTTTGGCATGTCATTGACTTGGTAGCCAAGAGAATAACATATTTGCAGTATTTCACATTGTCCTGGTAATTATGCTATAATTATTTTGAAGGATAATTTTTCCAGTTAGTAAATGAACTATATTATGTGTTCTGATTATCTGATTTTACATATATTATTGATTCAAAATTGCTTTTCAGGTTTCCTCAAGTATGTTTTATTCCTGACTGGGTTACATGCTTTTTCCAGGCAAAAACAAATGTCATGTGTTCATCTACACACTGTGGTAAATACAGCACTGAAGACTGTAAGTTAAAAAAGTGCTTCATTGAAAATACAAACAACCCTTTATAAAACATTGGTCCGATATTCAATCATTCTTCAGTGAAGGAAATAGAATGAAGTCTATTAGTATATGTCTAGCATATCCTATTAAATTAGAATTCATTACTTTCCTGAATGTCTTTTATTTTTTTGAAAAATAATGATTTTCATATTCTCTGACAAGTAATGAGTTCTACCTCTCACAAAATAAAAGCATTAAAATTCCCCTCATTTTAGCCTTTAGAAAATAAATTACTAAGTATCATTAACACTAATACTTTATAAAAAGACTAAGGCTCCTCGGAAAGAAGTCCTTTCCTTAATTATTTTTCTAAAAACTCAGTCAAATGTCCAAGAATCCCTGTTTACAAAGCAAAAATATATTTTCTGCTGTTTCTTTTGACTGTATAACAGAACAATAAGGGCAAGTGCTTTTGGAGCCAGGGAAACCAGATTCAAACTCTGATTCTATCATCTGTGAAAGGTGAGCAAGTTACTTAGTCTCCCTAAGTCTCCTTCTCTGTCAAGTGCAAATAATCACATGAATGCATTTTTCTATGTATATGCTTATGCTGGTCATTATTACTAATTCTGTCTAATCATAGGTGGGAGTGGATTGAGTTCAGAACTTTACTTTCTGGGTAAAGAAAGATGAGAATATGATACAACATCAGTTCACAGTATTAGGGGTGTTAAAAAGTGAAGTGAGTCACAAAAAAAGTGTATCATGTTGTCCTTTTAAAAATATTTATGTATTTGTTTGTTTGTTTATTTTTAAAATTTTTGGCCACACCATGTGGTTTGCAGGATCTTAGTTCCCTGACCAGGGATTGAACCTGGGCCACTGCAGTGAAAGTGCCAAGTCCTAACCACCGAACCTCCAGGAAATTCCCTAAAAAATATTTTAGATCATCAGAAAAACCTCAGATAAAAGCAATTAACTTCTTTGGATATGTGTGGATCCTGGGCCAATCATTTTTCTTCAATAGAAAAAAAACGTGTATGTGTGTGTATTTTCTCCAAGGCTAGAAGGAAAAAGTTGAAGTGTTCTCAAAGATGCTTGAAAAGGCCCCTGGTGAAGATCTTTTCTGTCTTAATCACTGGCTCTCCCTGTTAATCTCCCCTTTTTTTTATCATTTAGATTACTGTGGGCAGAAAGACATGCCCATGGGATCTTTAGCACCCTTCCCTTTGTGCAGAAGAGAGGGCATTGGATCTGTTATATTTGGGCTTTAAGGTTAAGAGAGTTTGTGGGTTAAGTGCTCTCTGTTAACAAACAGATGATCTACTGAGTGGATCTCTTTGCTAAGATGGAATAGGGGTATTAGCAGTTACTGTCCTTTTTCAGTTCCTCTGGTGGAATCTGACTACCAAGGTTTGCCAAAGTGCTGAGGAGTTTATTGGGATTCTCGAAAAGAAGCAGAACTCTATGGGGCCTTCCTGTGATGAATCCCTCCCGCCATGCCCTCTGTCAGATTCTTGTTTGTAGAAAAGCTGTAGTCTCCCAGGTTTCCCCTGAATCACAAAAGCCTGGCTCAAGAATTAATGACTGAAAGGACATGAGCATGTAGTGACAAAAGTAGCAGTTGGGCCAGGAGAATTGGTAACAATTTAAGCAGTAAACAAATCATATGGCAGACAGAGAATTTTAGCTCCTTGGTAAAATATATAGGTAACAGTATCTGATGCACATTTCTTGAGTAGTTTTATAACAAATGGACGACGTTAACTGCTCAGTGACCATGAGCACATAGCCCCCAGACCAGCTGGAGCCTGATGATTGATAATGTTAACCCCTGTGACAATACCCTATTACCTCACTATCAACCAACTGTGCACAAGCTGATCACATACCCTGTGACTCGCCTCCCTCATCTGGCCTTTAAAAATGCCTCCCTGAAACCCACTGGGGAGTCCAGGTTTTTTGAGCATTAGCTGCCCCAGAATCCTTGTCTGGCGCCCTGCAATAAACGCTGCACTTTCCTTCACCCCAAGCCGGTGTCAGTGGATTGGCTTTACTGCATGTCGGCAAGTAGACCTAAGTTTGGTTCAGTAACCTTCTCAGTGCTAAAGCTGTGACAGTACCCCACATTAGTTTTGCCTTCACTTCCTTTGGTTCAACAGTGTGAATTTGACATATTTTTTTCTTTCCTTTAGCTACAGGCAAGTAAAAAACTGTTTCTCCTCCTTGTCAACTTCTAAGAAACCACATGAGATTTCCTTAGAATGGTAAAACATTTGATGATGCTTTATGAAACTTGTCCACTTTCCTTTCATTCCTCCCTCACATGTGCAGAATATGAGTTATTTTCATTTATATTTTCCACATGTCATATTCCATTCCTCTAGCCATATGGCAGTTCTCTTTGGAATATAAACATGGAAAATAATATATTTCCCTTCCAACTTCAAATTGGTTTTATCAGTCATGTTCTTACTAAAATTATTTCCAACAGTCTTTTCTTCTACTTTCATTTAGCATCTTGCTGCACCTATTGATGAAGTTAAATATATTTCCATAGCTTTCTTCTTCAAACATCCTGTTATTCGTATGAATTCTCATTTAATTTTGTTCCCTTTCCTACTTGGTAATTGCACTTGAGATAGTGTGTGTCTTCTAACCCTTTCTTTTTCTTACATAGGGTCTTCTTAGCTTGATGATGATGATTATTTAGCTTATTATTATCTGCTTCCTTAAGTTATTTATTTTTATTTGTATCTTTTCCTCTTTCATCACTGATAACTCCATGGTTCACCTCCTTTCTCATTAATTATCTTTGACTGTCTTTAGCATTCCTCCCAAAACTTCTCAATGACCAGAGTTATGGCAGATATAAGTTAAATGAGTCTAGGTAGCTAGATTTGTCTTCCTTCCCACTTGTAAAAAGTTCTTTGGTTTATTTTAAATCATGAAACACAGAGGACCACTGTGAAAATTTCAGAAAATATAAAAATACATAAAGTAAATATCATGTATCATCTCTCAGATTGAATAATACTCTATTGAATTAGAGATTACTACATACTCTGAGGCTGGCAAATAGTAAGCACTTACTGAATTTTTGTTGTTAATACTATTATTGTTATTAAACAGTAATGATAAAAGCTGATTTTTGAAAAACAATTACACTTTAAAATGTTTTTTTGTGAAGAAGGTAGATAATCTTTATTTCCATGGTGAATCTTTTGCTAATAATGATCTGATAGTCTAATCACAAATTTCATGTTTTTTATAGGAAGAAAGTCCTATATTATTACTTTACATGTTCAGAAGTTTGGGGTTTTTCATTAATAATAATGACTTTGCTTAATTATTCAAACTAATGTCTGATTCTTTTTACGCTAGCAGCCAAAATTTGCAAGAACTCTGGCCAGATAGAGTAATTATTGTTATTTCTAATATGAATAATTATTTTTCAAATTAGGACAATATAAATTGATACTTTATGTGGCAATACCCCTTCTAAGAGCAAAATTCTAACATCAAAAGCTGATATTTTCAAGGTCCAACTGCCAAGATTCTTTCTTTATACCTTAGAAATATATATATATTTTTTTCTGTAAGAAGCCAGATAATAAATATTTTTAGTTCTGTGGGCCATACAGTCTCTGTCACAAATATTCAGCTCTGCTGTTTTAGTTTGAAAGCAGTCATAGACAATAAACAAACACTGGACTTGGTTGTGTTCCAATAAAACTTTATTTACAAAAGCAAATTGTCAGATTTCTTCTGCAAGCTGTAATTTACCAGCCTAGAGAACCCTATCACCTTCATAATTTTGTTCAATTATGGGAACTGTTTATTAAGCAAACTTGTATAGCAGATATTATGTTATGGTGCTTTACTACATTATAAACTTGAATCTTTACAATAAATCTATTATGTAGGTATTATTATCCTCCTTATATTATTAAGGAAACTGAAACACTGAAGCATAAGTTAATAGTAAGTGACAAAGCTGCTCTTCGAACCAGCCTTCTAACTCAAGTCTCCAAAGCCTGGACCTTGCTTTATGTTCCTAAAAAATGTTTGAGTCCTTCATTACTAAGATGACTACTCACTAAATCTGTTACTACTTCCAAGGGTATTTAAATGCTTAAACAATTTAATATTTAAAGGATTGATGTTCTCACTAATATATAATTTTAGCAGTAGTACCTTGTGAAAGAGTGGGGTTTCTTTCTTGCTCTCTTAAAAGTATATTATGGAAGCTGAGACCCAGACTGATAGACAATCTAGTCTATCTCTCTGCAGTTTACAAAATATCTCTAAATTATGAAAATAATGAATGAATTTTCTTTTATTTTTTATTATTTTCTGGATTTTGTGAATATCAGACAAAGTATTCTCAAAAAGACTAGAATGAAACAGAATTTGTAGCACACCTGGATCCAGTTGAAAAATAGGTAAAGTATTCATAGATTAAAAATAACTGAATTTAGTTTACATGACATTAGTCTTAGGAAACTCTTGATGTTCTTGATGTAAATGGGAGCAGTGGGAAGAACTTCAAGTTATTCTGAAATCTGGCTCCATCACATACTAGCACCATAGTCAAGGGAAACTTTCTTAGCTGGCCTGAGTCTCAATATCCTTAGGCATAAAATAAGGTTAATAATAACAACCTTATAGAATTATGGTGAGGATGAAATGTAAAAATTTTTATATTACAGAGCTATTATACCAATGTTTATGTAACCCAGATGTCCCTAAATCTTCCATCCTTGCTAGAATCACCCTGTCTTATAAAATTTAAATAAAATGGCCCAAATCCTGTCTCACATAAGAAGGTCCACTCACTTTTATCTTAGTATTACTGTAGTTTATTTGTTGTTGCTGCTGTTATTGCTGTTGTTTTGAGAAGTCTTATCTTTCTCTTAGTTACTTCTTGCACTCTGTTATTTCCCATTTGTGCTTCTTTATTGCTGTTTTCCTCTGTTTGCTGTTTCCCTTTCTTTCTTTCATATCAAACTTGATGGGAACACAGCCTGAATTATGTGCATTAAACTTTACTGAAGAGGAAAGGACCCCAGGTGCATCTCTCACGACCTGCCTCTCTCACCTGCCACCTTTTAAACTCTCCCAAGTCCATTCCTGATATTTTTCTAGGAAGAGCAATTCAACTCACTCCTGCTGTCTCCTTCCACACTATGCTCAGTGCTGGCCTCAATTTCTGCAGCCAAACAGCTTATTACTTTTTTTCCACTATGAGATACCTTTCCTAGAGAGGAATTTCCATTCTCCTAACAGGCCAAATTAACTGCAATCACAGACTAATATCCACACCCCTTTCTCTGTGATTTTATATAAATGTAAGAGAGTAATTTTTGTTTTCCTGAGGCTTTCAGTTAACAGCAATTGAAGTTAAATAGTGCTACTATAAAATTTCTGTTAGCTAGGACTTTACTAACTTGTCCTTTCAAATAGATTTATGCATTCCATTTTTAAACCTCTGCCTTGTTGGAGTGTAACACACATAATGAATAGTAAACAAAACAATAAATGTACAGTTCATTTAATTATACTGAAATAAATTCCTTTGAATACATCACCCAAGTCAAGAAATAGACACTGGCATCAACCCAGGAGACTTTCCTGTAACCTGCCTCAATCACACTGCATTACTTCCACCCCAAAGATGGCCACTGTCCAAACTTCCAACATTACAGTTTTGTTTATTTTGCAATTTTCTGTAAGTGGAACCATATAGTAAGGATCCTTTTGTATCTGATTTCTTTGCTATTGTGTTTGTGAGATTCACTCATATTGTTGTATGTAGTTCTAATTCATGAATTTTAATTGCTATATATTATTTTGTTGCATGAACACACCACTATTACTCTTTGATCTGTGGATGCATATTTAAGTTGTTTTCAGTATTTTGACTATTATGAATATGTTGCTCTGAACAGTATGTCTATTGTTCACATACATTTGGGAATGAATATAAGTCTTAGGTCTTAGGTCATATGTTTGTACAACCATAGTAATTACTGACACACTTTTTTCTTGGTCACATTCCCAAAGTTTTTTTCCTCTTTAAGGACCTAAGCTTTGATGTTCTACCTTTGTGCTTTTGGCTTTATAGCTCTCACGTCCAATTACCAGCATTCAATTCTGTCTTCTCCTGCTAAGAATTGACAGCTCTCAATGACACAGCTCAGTTGGGCAGCAGTCCTTTAAGCTGTGAGATCCAAAGCAACTTGCCTTTGCTAAATGAGTACATTTAACTTGTTTGGAAGACTCTGTCATTTTTTCTAAAGCTTACTTCCTAGGAAATGGAGAACCATTGTCCTCTTCTATGAATTTGAAATTTTCATCTTATTGTTTACCCTCAATTAAAGAAAATTTGCAAAATTGCACTCAGGCCTTGTACTACATCCTGCTTTCCTGCAGCTAGTAAAACAAAATCCATCCCCCCTGCATGCAATTGTGAAGGTAGTTAGAGAGAAGGCAACGCACTACTGTAGTCATAATCAAGGTGTGTGATTTAGAGAATCTATATTAGAAGGAACCACAGGGAGTCAATTGCCATCTATCTGCCTCATACATATTTTAATTATACCACTAACTTCGGCAGGGAGATGTCATCTAACCCTCTGCTAAGACACATTCTTTGTAAAATTAAAATTGTTCTCCTAGGAGGAGGTATACACATAGTGAGATGCAAACACAAAGACAGTCCTTATTGGGCCTCCCTGGTGGCGCAAGTGGTTGAGAGTCCGCCTGCCGATGCAGGGGATACGGGTTCGTGCCCCGGTCTGGGAGGATCCCATATGCCGCGGAGCGGCTGGGCCCGTGAGCCATGGCCGCTGAGCCTGCGCGTCCGGAGCCTGCGCGTCCGGAGCCTGCACGTCCGGAGCCTGTGCTCCACAACGGGGGAGGCCAAAACAGTGAGAGGCCCGCATACCGCAAAAAAAAAAAAAAAAAAATAGACAGTCCTTATTTATTTAAAAGTAACTACTGAAATAAAATGAGTCAGGAGGAGATATATATATATATATATATATATATATATATATATATATATATATATATATAAAATTTTATATTTAGAATAGCCAAAAATTATTACTTTCAACCTCAAGAAAATTATAAATTCCAGGCTATTTAAAAAATCAAATAAAAGAGAGCAAATTTTAATAGAATTTCGACATGAGAATTACCTTCTCTGTCTTCTGCTTAGCTTTTTTCCTTGGAAAAAATTTCAACATCAGCATGGCAACTTTTTCAAGAGACTACTTTAAAAATTGAAAAAATGCTTAGTTGAGATGGAGAAGGTGTTAGCTTATACAATTCAATCAGAGTAGGACTCACTGTTAAGGTCATATTCAAGGAAAGACTTGGAGGAAGCAGGGTAAGTAGCCACCAGGCTATCTGTGGGAATAGAGCTCAAGGCAGAAGAAATAGCAAGTGGAAAAAGTCATACAGAAAATTGTGTTCAGTTTATTCCAGAAAAATCAAGAAGGGCAGTGTGCTTGGGCAGAGAGAATAAGAAAGTGCATGGTAGGATAAGACATCAAGAGACTTAGTGGGTATGTCACACCTTTAGATTGTGTTCTGGAGTCACTGGGAGATTATAAAGACAGCAATGTGTGATTCTAACTTATGTTTGAGAGGATCACTCTGACTGTGTGTGAAGAGTGGATCCAAAGGGGCAAGTAGTGGATGGAGGGGCGTTGTGAGCAAAGGTCTTTTTGATAGTCTAGACAAGAGGTGCTGATGGCTTTGACTGGATGGGCATAACCTAAAGAAGAGCCCCCTGGATGACTAAGTGGAAGAATGGAGATATTATTTGCAGATGAAGCAGAAGATATCATCTTTATGTTTGATAGCTGTAGCTTGGTGGACACATCATGTAGAAAGAACCAAACTTATAGGCATCCTAACTTCCTAGACACTGGCTAGTCTAGGAAATGTGACAGCCTCTCAGAGGAAAGTTTAAATCTTGGTAAAATCCCTTACCTATGTTGCTGTCTCCCATGCTCAGTGGAGAGGAAGGGAAATCGAATGGACTGGATCACAAACCCATTCACTACACATTGTAGAAGAATTTATCAAATAAGGCTAGAGACCAGGTGTGTGCTAGATTAAAAAAAAACATTTTTTTCTCTTGAAATCAAGAGAAAGGAATAGACAATCCATTGTAACATAAAGTGAAAGTAAGAATGTTTCCTTTCATTATTATATTAAGTAACTCACAAAACTTTTTCTAATTCCTGTAGCTTTGGGTTTTGCTGGCTTAGCTGTCTGGGTCCCTAACAAGAGAAGAAGATTTTCATTATAGGACACAGTAGTAATTCATTTTAAGTGGAATATGGAGATTGTCATCTAAGTTCTTTGAGTTTCTTTTTCTACCTGATGAACAAGGAAAAAAGGAGTTGAGAATGATGACTGGCATATTTTAATGAGCCTGACTATCAATGGGCAAAAAACAATGATGCCACGCAATGAAGTGAGCAAATAGTATGTCCTGGGGGCTCTCCTGGGGAAACTTTCTAGTTTACTTTTGTCCAGTGATCAGTGGGAATGGAAAATTACTTCAAATTCAGACAGAATCACAAAAGGCACAGACCCCTCAGGAATGAAGTTTTGAGTCACGTCATGTGATGGGAACTGTTAATTTTCTCCTCAAAGTCATTTTCTCCTTTGCCTTAGATGCATGGTGGTGCAACTAGAGACATTATTTGCCAGCTGTAATTCTTATCAATGTACTGTGAGTGAAAGTGATGTCTTAACTTCTGTATTATGTACTTAAAAGGAAATCCCGTCTCCTGAGTTTCCCCCATTTTCCTCCCTGCCAGCCAGAAATGGTAGTGGCTGGAGCATCTTGGAAGCCACGTGTTGCCAGGTGCTCATCATTAATGAGCACTCTGCACTGTTCATAAAGTACAGATAGAGTTTTAATATTTTTAAGTCACTGACTTACTGTTGTCTCTTTTTTTTTTACAGAAACCTAAACTTACCCTTACTAATACAACTCTTTAGGCAAAGAACTGTGGCAAGTTTAGGGCAGAGGAAATGTAGATAGGTAGCAGAAGAAGCAAGTCAAAATGTTAACATCTATGGTCTTGCAGAAAAATTATCCATATTTTCTTTCTGTATAATGTACCTATTTTTACATTTTAGCTAATAATTCTACTTTCCTCTCATTTCCCCAGCTATTTCATATAGCATGTGTTGGTGTCACTAACCTTAAAATTTACAAAGTGGGACAGTAAGTTAAGAAGAGAGGAGAGGGCAAAGGAGAAATGGCTATCATCCAGAGATTCAGACTTAGATTTGAGTAAAATAGCTGGTGAGATTTGAGGTTTTTTCCTTTCATTAAGAAAATTATTCCCTTTCTTTTTTTATATGAGATAGGTTAGTTATATTAGAAATGAGTGATATGTGTTTTTGTAATTGATGCTATTATTACTTTTTTAAAGGTTGTTGCTGTGCATCCAGTAGATGAATCTTAATAGAATTTTTGGTCTGGGGAAGCAGATCCTGGGAAGGGATTAGACATGTCGGGAAAAGTTCAAGGCTGTGAGTGCAGTGTTGGATTCAGAAAGGCAGCTGCTGGAGCCTTCAGTCACTTATGCTCCCACACATTTCCATGGCTGCCACAGAGACTGTCCAAGCTCCTTCTTTGTGCTGTGCCAGTGACAAACACTCACTTTCCTGCTGACTTTCTGCCTGACATGGTTGTCAGGTGAATCTAGACAGTGCCCTTCCTTTCAGATGCTGCTTATTCTCAGCAAAATAGAGGCCCAAGGAGGGACCCTCTCTATGACTTTGGGTTGTTTTTCTCCTCACTACTGTATTACTAATCTTTCCATGACAGTCTATCATGATCTTCTCTAGAAGGAAGGTTCGGATAGTGGCTAAAACTTCTGATTTCAAGTAAAGAAGACCTGAGTCCAAATCTTAAATCTGTCAAGAACCAGCTACTGTAAAGTTGGTCAAGTCATTTCATCTCTCTAACCCTCATGATCCCTGTGTTTAAAATGGCTCAGAAAACTTCTTAGAGTTGTGAGAATTAAAGGAAATAATGAATGTATTAACACTGTTCACATAGTAAGCATTCAAGTGTTACCTACTATTACTCCTTAATGTTTGTACTTTTCTCAAGATAAGTGTTTCCAAAGGGAACTGTGGTTCTTTCTTTTCATGTTTTCACTTGTACTTCATCTATTACAAGTGCCATCTTTTAGAAGAACTTGACTCATATCATTTATACTAAGCAATGGGGCATGGGACTTGGACCTGGGAGTGTTAGACAATAAAGTACATCCTCTTAAATAATATTATCTTTACTGCCCCTATAGTTTTTATGTGGATAGTATTACTGTCTTTTTTTCCCAGACCACTGCCATGCCTGCACCCCCTTTCCCCTCCTCCTCACCACCTTTACGCTCTGTGAGCCACATCATTGTAGACCTGTAGCGATGGTACTTATATTCCTGACAAGTTCTTTTTTTTTTTTTTTTTTTTGCAGTACGCGGGCCTCTCACTGTTGTGGCCTCTCCCGGTGCAGAGCACAGGCTCCGGACGTGCAGGCTCAGTGGCCATGGCTCACAGGCCCAGCCACTCCGCGGCACGTGGGATCTTCCCGGACCGGGGCACGAACCCCTGTCCCCTGCATCGGCAGGCGGACTCTCAACCACTGCGCCACCAGGGAAGCCCCTGACAACTTCTTATCTACGAATGCTTTAGTCCTTTAGAACAGAATATCTAAATGTCAAATAACCATTTCTACATTCCTATACTCAGTTTGGGGTCATTTTTTCATATTTATTCAAGATCTAGAGCAACATAGCCCTTTTCAGGTTTCAGGTTGTGCAATATGTTTCCACAGATTTAGTTTGCTAAGATATTTAGGACTGGACAGGTCTAACATGAATAACATCCTAAGTGACCAATTTCTTGATGGAAGAGATAATGTAGATCATTATTTCTCAAGTAGGTGCTATTGACATTTTGGACATTGCCATTAACTTTGTGTGATTGCAGAATGTTGCAACATAATTAACACCCTTCTCTCCTATTCACCAAATACAAGTGATGCCCCCTCCTCTCTACTCCACAAGTTCCTATCCCCATACATTTCCAAAAGCCCCCATGGGTGAGTGGGTCCTGGCTCTTACTTAGTGCCAATGAATAGGTGAAGTAATCTTGAAGTTAGGGGAAGGTCATGAGAGGGGTACACAGTTTAAGACAGTCTTACATCATTGATGGGAGCAGAGCTGGATATTTCCTGGGATAACAGATACATTTTTAAGGAGGTTATAATATGGAAGGGGTTAGAAAGAAAGCAGTATTGTCAAATATTAAGGGTCTGATTTTTTGGTAAGACTCAACAATGTTTCCCTGCCAAGGAGGCATTGGGTGACATCTGGACAGAGGAGGAAAATTCTAGGGCAGGTCTGTCAGCAAAAATATGATTTTTGTAGTATATGGACTGTGTTCCAAGTCTGTTAAACTTCCAGTAATCACTTCATCTTCTCTTTAAAGATATGAATGCTTCAGGTGATTACAGTGGTTTTGGAATCTAGACTGTTCATTTTGAAGGACAAGTGTTTTGTCAGAAAAAAAATTAAATTCCCTGAAATTCAGGTGTTGTTTGAAAGAAAAAAGATCTATAAAAAATGTTTGAAGTTTAGTTATGAGATTCATGCATTTTAAATTCCTTATTTTTCACTCTATTTGTCTGAGCATCTGTGTTGGTGAATTGTCCTTGGAGATAGAAAAGGAAAAAATGCTTTATTAAAATGAAAAACATGTCCATGTTAATCATTTGTATTTAATTGGAGACCAGATCTGAAAACTTTTAATGCTGGAGAACTTTCTACCAAGTTTTTATGAGCAAGTGAAACAAGGATATGAAAATGAGTTGTAAACTTAACCATAAAGTTGACTGTTGCAAACGCTATTATACTGGGATTCTGTTATATCAGTGGTTTTATTTCAACATTCTATGTTGTATATTAAGACCTACCTTTTCTCATTGTGCTTATCTCTTAATGGTAAATATTTTCAGAATATCCTAGCAGTTAATAGCAAAAGTTTATAGAAAATATTCCTCCCCCAGAATGATGTGGTAAAATTAGTTTCATTATCATTGTTTGCTTATTTAAAAAATGTTGGAATGCTTGATGGTGGTGGTACTAGGTAAGTATCAGCTTCAAATCTTCCCTTCTTAGTTACCTGGCAGAATTTCAATTGTATAAGCTTCTCATCTGGGAAATGTTTCACTTCCTGGCAAATTTAAATTGTCATTGAATGCTATTCCATTGATGAAGGCCACCTGGAAATCATGCTCATTTCATGCTCAGTTGAATGGCTGCATTGCTGCTGCTGCTGTTTAGAGAAGAAGGAACCCATGCTATGAGACTGTTCTTTAAAAACCTGGGTTAAGGATATGACTATGTTTTGCTCATTTCTTTCATTCCTCTCTTCTCTTTGATGTTATTCTAATGTATATGCCTTTAGCTTTCTGAATACTATGGTAATATTAATTTTAGTGTCAGAATCTTGGTTTAAACTAAATGATATAAACAACATGTAGAAGAACTTTGTCTGAAACATCAGTTTCTACTGAGAAAGATTATGATATTTTATTTGTGTTGTTTTCTTACTCTTTACAGCAAAATGTTTCCTAGTTAGTAATGATGTTATTTGAAGAAGAATAATGGTTACTATAGGTTTGGTGAGTTAAAACACCAGTTGGATTATAAAAATGGTCACTTTTATTTAAAATAACATAATTTTGAGCTTATATTACTTGAAAACTGAAATCCCTTTAGAATGGCATCATTTTGAGTGTTGTGGGTTGAGAAAAAAATATTTATATATGTATTTGTAAAAAAATCAATGAGAACATATGCTGAAGTTTATTCTTCTGTGGTCTAATTATATTTAAACATATTCAATAAGAAAAATAAAAGTTTACCTTTATAACTATTTCAGAAAAGACCACTTCTTCCAATATGATGTTACAAGGTATAGGGCTTGCAATAACAAAATCTAACTGTATGCTACATGTTGGATGATAAAGAGAGCTTACAATTTGTTATCAAGTGTAAAATTTTAACCAATTTAATGTAAATAGGAAAGAAGAAAAGTTAGAACTCTTTGTTCACAGCTGCAATGAATCTCAACTTTAAGGCTCATTATCAGAACTGAGAAATTAGTAAACTTTTGATCTGATAAGAATGAGAAGAGTGTTAAATAATCCTCTTGAAATTTCATTACAAAATCTTGGAATATCATTGCATCAGCCATGGCACAAGAAGGTGGGTAACTCTAAGAAGCAATTTAATATTCCCTCTTGTTGGTTAGAAATAAAGACCCACAAACAAGCACTGATAAGTACTTATGTTTTATATTCAAGTTCAAATTTTGTTTTTCTCCCCACATTTATCTAAAATAATAATTTTGAACTTAATGTTTACCTTATTATTTTGTGGTTCAAGTAGTAGTATAGCCGCTAAGTTTTCTTCTTTTCTCAAAATACCACATAAATCACATAAATTAAATAATGTAGAGATTAATCCCTTGTCAGTCACTTTGTTTGCAAATATTATCTCTTATTCTGTAGTCTTTTCCCATTCTTTTTTGTTTTGTTTATGGTTTCCTTTTGCTGTGCAAAAGCTTTTAAGTTTAATTGTCCTATTTGTTTATTTTTGTTTTTATTTTCATTATTCCAGGAGGTGGATCAAAAAAGATCTTGTTGCAATTTCAGCTAAGAGAATGTTCTGCTTAGGTTTTCCTCTAAGAATTTTATAGTATCCTGTCAGACATTTAGGTCTTTAGTCCATTTTGAGTTTATTTTTTGTATGGTGTTAGAGAATGTTCTAATTTCATTCTTTCACATGTAGCTGCCCAGTTTTCCCAGCACCACTTATTGAAGAGACTGTCATTCCTCCATTGTATTTTCTTGTATCCTTTGTCATAGATTAGGTGGCCATAGTTGCATGGTTTTATCTCTGGACTTTCTGTCCTGGTCCCTTGATCTATAAGTCTGTCTTTGTGCCAGTACCATACTATTTTGGTGACTATAGCTTTGTAATATAGCCTGACATGAGGAGGCCTGATTCCTCCAGCTCTGTTTTTCTTTTTCAAGATTGATTTGGCTATTTAAGGTCTTTGGAGTTTCCATACAAATTGTAAAATATTTTGTTTTAATTCTGTGAAAAATGTTATTGGTAATTTAATAGGGATTGCACTGAATCTGTAGATTATTTTCGGTAGTATAATCATTTTGATAATATTAATTCTTCCAGTCCAAGAACATGGTATATCTCTTCATCTATTTGTGTCATCTTTTATTTCTTTCATCAATATCTTATAGTTTTCTGAGTACAGGTCCTTTGTCTCCTTAGGTAGGTTTATTCCTAGTTATTTTACTCCTTTTGACCTGATAGTAAGCGTGATTGTTTCTTTAATTTCTCCAAAATATAGAAACAACTCATATAACTCAATATCAAAAAAGCAAACAACCTAATAAAAAAAGTGCCAAATATCTAAATAGACATTTCTCCAAAGAAGACATTAAGATGGCCAAGAGGCACATGAAAAGATGCTCAGCATCACTAATTATTAGAGAAATGCAAATCAAAACTGCAATGAGTTACCACCTCACACCACGGCCATCACCAAAAAAATCTATAAACAATAAATGCTGGAGAGAGTGTGGAGAAAAAGGAACCCTCCTACACTGTTAGTAGGAATGTAAATTGGTACAGTCACTATGGAGAACAGTGTGGAGGTTCCTTAAAAAGCTAAAAATAGAGCTACCATATGGTCCAGCAATCCCACTCCTGGACATATATCCAGAGAAACCATAATTCGAAAACATATGTGTACCCCAGTGTTCATTGTAGCACTATTTACAATCGCAAGACATGGAAGCAACATAAATGTCCATGGATGGAGGAATGGATAAAGAAGATGTGGTACATATACACAGGGAGATGTTACTCAGCCATAAAAAAGAATGAAACAATTCCATTTGCAGTGACATGGATGGGCTTAGAGATTGTCATACTGAGTGAAGTTAAGTCAGACAAAGACAAATATAATATGATATCACTTACATGTGGAATCTAAAAAAATTGTACAAATGAATGTATTTACAAAACAGAAATAGAGTCACAGATGTAGAAAACAAACTATGGTTACCAAGGGGGGAAAGTGTGTGGGGGGGATAAATTGGGAGATTGGGATTGACATATACACACTACTACATACAAAATAGGTAACTAATATGAACCTACGGTGTAGCATGGGAATTCTACTCAATAGTAAGTAATGACCTTTATGGGAATAGAATCTAAAAAAAGAGTGGAAAAATTATTTACAATAAAAAATAACAATAATGCAGAATAAAGATAGCTAATATTTATCCAATATCTATGATGTGCCAGGGGATATTTTAAGTATTTAATGAGTATTAAACTACGAATTATGCCTATTATCCCTGTGAGGTATGTATTATTGAGACTATTATCCCTATTTTGATAAAATATTTTATCATGTACAAATTAGAAAACTGAGGGAAATGAAAGTCAAGTAACTTTCCTGAGATCACACAGGAATAAATGGCAGAGTCTGAGTTTAAATTTAAACCCATAGTCTCAACTACCATGCCATTGTGTCTCTATAAGAAAAGAAAATAAATCCATAATCAAGCTGAAATTTAAATGGAGGATCATCTGTAGACCAGACATTTTGATAAGACAAATTGTGAGTAAAATTTTAGTGTCAGAGGGAAAAAAAATAAAGAAAACAGTGTCTCAGAAGATACCAGTGGCAGAGGTGGAAACTGTGTCTCCAAGAGGTGACTAGCTTTACACTGATAGATATTTAAAAGCTTTAGATTCAGATGTGTTAGTGAAGCTATGTCTTATTCCCTTCAATCATTTTGCGCAGAAAGAGTGACTACAATTTTTTTTTTTTTTTTTTTTTGCAGTACGTGGGCCTCTCACTGTTGTGGCCTCTCCCGTTGCAGAGCACAGGCTCCAGACGTGCAGGCCCAGCTGCCAAGGCTCACGGGCCCAGCCACTCTGTGGCATGTGGGATCTTCCCGGACCAGGACACAAACCTGTGTCCCCTGCATCGGCAGACAGACTCTCAACCACTGCACCACCAGGGAAGCCCTAGAGTGATTACTATTTAATCCCAGGCTAAAATTAGACACTGATATTTTTAAGAAATTTAATAATCTATAGATTAATGGCAAGGACTTCAGGTTTGGGCATGTATACAACAGAATAAACCTCTCCTTTTTTTGGGCAGCCTATCTAATTCTTCCCAGTGGTGATCTGTAAATAAACTACATATGACATGCCCAACCAGCATACAAAGAAGCTTCCATGTGACATTCACAACCACTGGAAATATCCATATAATATATCCTAGCAGTATACCATATGACATCTCAGTGAGTGTACATAGAACCCTACCACACAATAAGCCCAAGCAGTACAGAGTTCCCTATTGCATGACATACTCAACTACTGTGCATAGAAAACTCCATATGACATTCTCAACCAATGGACATGGAAATTGAGATAGATCCTGTGCTCTCCTAAAATGTATTACAAAGCACTCTCACATAGAAAAAGAGGAATCTTGCTATAGTTTAATCAATCTAATCCTTGATATGCAGATGTTGAATGAGCAGTAACTACTCAAGAAAAAGAAATAGAAGAACAGAGAAGATCCAAGATAAGCAAGCATAATACAGACCCTGGGAAAATGGGTAAATCATGCATTGGAAGATATCTCTTAAAAAAATCTACTTAGAATCGTCAGAGATATACAAGAAAATATTTCATTTTTAAAGAAACATAGACTACTAGAGAGAAGAAAACAATGCATGGGGATCTTTCCAGCACTTTGCTGAGATTTTTCTTTTCATTTTTTTATTTTTGAGTTTTATTTTTGTCACTGCTTTGATGAAGGGATGTCCAACTTGCTAGTGTGTGTTGTGGGAAGGAGAAGCAGGCCCCCAATTACTAAGAAATATTATATTCTGACCTCACAAGAGTCCCTCCTCAATGGGAAGGCACTCTGTACTCTACAACAAAAAATAAACTTCGTTTATCAGCTTCCATGAGCTATTTATAAAAAACAACAACATTACCAAGAATTCACAAAGAAATTGTCAGTTCTAAAAGGAAAAAAAATTGAATATGTCATATTCTGTGACCCAAATTCAATTAAATATTAAAAGTAAAGACAAAAACTTCAATTAAATGAAAAGCCTCCCAAATAATTCTTAAATCAAATCTTAAATCATCTCAGCTATTTCAGAATATTTAGAAACTGATGACAATGCTTAAAATAGTTATCAGAGCTTAAACACTGTGGCCAAGCTGCACTTAGAGAAAAATTTATAAGGATAAGTTTTCCTACTAAAAGCTGATGAATATAAGTGAATTATACTATTGATTCAAGAGATTATATTAAAAGATAAAACAAAGCCTGTGTAAACAAGAGGAAGAAAAGAGAGGGAAATTAGTCCTACAAATAAATTAATTAATTTATAAAATAAATTTTTTGAACAGACAAATGAAGCACATATGCTACCAAATATTCTAACTAAAGACAAAAAAATGCAGGTGTGTGGGGTAAAATACATAAAATTAGAAAACCACAAAATTATAAGTAAGAAAACAATTATAATGACAAATACTGAAGAATTAAAATAACTGTATAGACATATGTTTTATAATTAGACTAACATTTTTCAAAATCTGAATGACATGGAATATTTTCTAGCAATATAGAAATAATTTTTTGAAAAAATCCTGAAATAGGCAATAATTATGAAAGTAATTAAGAAAGTTGCCAAATAACTGATCTCCTACTCTCCAAAGTATCAGGTCAACATAATTTAATGGGGAAAGTAATTCATATTCCATTTAAAATAAACACAATATATAGAAAGAAAAAAAACTTGCTCAATTTCTTTTACAGGAGCTAGCATAGCACTTAGGCCTTAGCCCAGCAAAATAATAAAACAACATCAATATCATCTGTGCCTATAGCTGGATAATCCATTAACATAAAATGGCTAGGATTAAACTTAACTGATGAACCCAACCACAATACTTTACTGAAAGCACAACGTTTTACTGAGGGATATAAAATAAGAATTGTGTAAATGGTGAGAGATAAAGTGCACATTCCTATGGGAGTACCCACTATAAAAAATGTGTTATTTTTTCTTATGTTTTATTATAAAAACAATTAGGGAATTTTCCCAAATCATTATGAAATATTTATAATTACAAATATATGAAAATTATCAGAAAATGTTTGAAATAAAGAGTTAGAATGAGTAAAGACTAGCTTTCCAAAAGATTAGCTTTCCAAGGTATCAAATTATGCTATACAACCACAATAAACGTACAGGAATGCTATTGGTGCCAAAGTAAATAGGTGGATCAGTGACTCAGAAGTGAAAATAAAAATATAGAAAAATAAATTTATATTTGTGTAAACTTTGTTACATAGTGTAGATGGCATTTAAAACTAGGGGTTAAAGAAGGAATTATTCAATAAATAGTGACAAGATTTTTGGCTCAGTATTTTTTTTGGAAAACACAATTAGATCCCTATTATTTATATATCTCTAAATATGTTTGAAATATAGTATAGATTTAAACAAAATAAAAATGTAAATATATTAAAATATGTAGATGAAGAACTAAAAATCTTTAGCTTCTAATCTATAAAGGAAGATATTAATATGTTTTCAATATTAAAATAAACATTTTCACATTGGGAATATATATAATGTACAAGGTAAAAGCAAGGCATATCACAATCCTGTTAAAAAATTGCTATATATTTCATAATCAGGTAACTCATACTTTATTCTAATATTTGCTATAATTTCTCTCCAAATGTCCCCACATACTTGGAGCAGAATTCTCTAAGCAGTTCACTGTGGAGCTTTGACGACTCATAATGGGTTTATAGATAGCCTGAGATATTAATCAACTTGGGCATGGGGCAGAGTATGGACTAGCTGACTGAAATAGGCCTTATATTTTACCCCACTGTGTCATGAATGTTGTGATTTCTTTTTGTGGCATGATGTAAAAAAGATTACAGAAAACTGTAGGATTAGATAAAACTCTTTAATCAGAGCCTGGGATGTGTAGCTCTAAGAAACGTATGATCTCAAATTGAAGAAGACACAAATAAATGGAACGATGTCTCATGTCTATGAATGGGAAGAATTAATATTGTTAAAATGTTCATGCTAGCTAAAATGACCTACAAATCAATGTAATTTCTGTCAAATTTCCAATGGTGGAAGTTCCAGATCAAAACAGTGGTGTAGGAAGATCCTGAACCCACCTCTTCCCATGGACATACCTAATCTACACCTACATATAAAGCAATTTCTCCTGAAGAAAAACTGAGTGTTAATTGAACAAGATGTACAACAAACCATAGAGGGACCCCATAGAGATAGAGATGGGTAGAAATGGAGACACAAACTTGACAGGAACACCATGCCTGTCACAAACTTGACAAACTTGACAGGAACACCATGCCTGTCACAGCAACCTGCAGTATGGAGTGATATCACTGACATACCCTCACACAGACTCATCTGCCCTAAGGTACAGCAAAAACTCAGCAGTTTATAAGGCTCCTAGTCTACATGTGGAGGAAATTCATTTACTAAACCTGGAGCAACTGCTTGGCTGGAACTGAAATGACTGGAACTCTCTGGGGTCAGAGGCATTACAGAGCAGTATTTTTACTGCATTCCTCAACCTAGGAAGCATAGACAGGAACACTGTCCAGGAATTCTACCAGCCTGATATGCTGCCCCAGGACACACGAGGCCCATATCCCATACTAGCTATAATCATCCCCCCATATCAGCCCTGGTATGGCATGCCCTGGTATCCCCTAGCACACACTAACTCCAGCTCCAACTGGCCTGTCTAAGCCATCCAAAACATGAAGTCTACACAGGGGATGCTCCTACACAAAACCACAGCTTCAGAACCTGGAGAGGTGGCTGTTTTGCCTAATTCACATAAACAAACACAGAAAGTAAAACAAAATGAGGAGACAGAGAAATGTGTTCCAAATGAAAGAACAAGATTAAATCCCAAAGTGGTGGGGGATAGAAAAAAATAAAAAGGAGATAAGTAATTTACTTCATAAAGAGTTCAAAGTAATGGTCATAAAGTTGCTGATCAAATTTGAAGAAGAATGGAAGAACACAGAACTTCAACAAAGAGTTAGAAAATATAAGAAAGAACCAATCAAAGCTGAAGAATGTAATAACTGAAATAAAAAAATACACTACAGGGAATCAATAACAGATTAGATATACTGAAAAAGGAATCAGCACTCTTGAAGACAGAATAGTGGAAATCTCGATCAAAAGAGCAAAAAGAAAAAAGAACTAAAAAAAATAAGGATAGTTTAAGGGACCTCTGAGACAACATCAAACATATTAACATTTGTATTATAGGGGATCTAGAAGGAGAAAATGGCAAGGAAGGGACAGAAAAGTTATTTGAAAAAATAATGGCTGAAAACTCCCCTAACCTGGGGAAGGAAATAGATATCCAGGTCCAGGATAACAAAAAAACTTTGCATTGCCAAAGCAACCTTGAGAAAGAAGAACAAAGCTAGAGGTCTCACACTCCCTGATTTGAAACTATACTACAATGCTATAGTAGTCAAAACTGTATGGAAGAAAAACTGACACATAGATCAATGAAGCAGAATAGAGAGCCCAGAAATAACCCCCCACATATATGGTCTATTAAACTACAACAAAGACAGCAAGAATATACAGTGGGAAAAAGACAGTCTCTTCAACATATGGTGTTGGGAAAACTGAACAGCTATATGCAAAAGAATGAAACTAGACCACTTTCTTACACCATATAGAAAAATAAACTCAAAATATAATACAGACTTAAATGTAAGGCATGAAACCATAAAACTCTTAGAAAAAGACATTGGTAGAAAACTCTGACATTTGTCTTAGCAATATTTTTTGGATCTGTCTTCTCAGGCAAGGGCAGTAAAATCAAAATTAAAATGTGATTACGTCAAACTAAAAAGGTTTTGCACTGTGAAGAAAACGTGAAACTAAAGGAAAAGTCAGCCTACCAATGGGAGAAGAAAGTTGCAAATAATATGTCCTTCAATTAATATCCAAAATATATAAAAAACTCATATAACTCAATCAACCAAAGAAAAAGAAACAACCCAATTAAAAAATGGGTGGGGGCTTCCCTGGTGGCACAGTGGTTGAGGGTCCACCTGCCAATGCAGGGAACATGGGTTCATGCCCTGGTCTGGGAGGATCCCACATGCTGCAGAGCGGCTAGGCCCATGGGCCAAGGCCCCTGAGCCTGAGCGTCCGGAGCCTGTGCTCTGCAACGGGAGAGGCCACAACAGTGAGAGGCCTGGTACCACAAAAAAAAAAAAAAAAAAAAAAAAAAAGGTGGATGACCTGAATAGATATTTTTCCAAACAAGAAATACAGGTAGGCAACAGGCATATGGAAAGATACTCAACATCACTAATCATCAGGGAAATGCAAATCAAAACTACAATGAACTATCATTTCACATCTATCAGAATGGCCATTGTCAAAAAGACAAATAACAAGTGTTGGCGAGGATGTGGCAAAAAGGAAATACTCATGCACTCTTGGTGGGAATGTAAATTGATACAGCCATTATGGAAAATTGTATGGAGATTTCAAAAAATTAAGGATAAGACTACTGTACAATCCAGCAATTCCACTCCAGATATTTATCCAAAGAGAACAAAAACACCAATTCAAAGAAAATATATGCACCCCTCTGTCCACTGCAACATTGTTTACAATAGCCAAAATATGGAAGAAACCTAAGTGTCCAATTGATAGAGGAATGGATATACACACAATGGAATGTTACTCAGCCATAAAAAAATTCAGTCTTGCCATTTGTGACAACATGGATGGACCTAGAGGTTATTATGCTAAGTTAAATAAGTCAGAGAGAGAGAGAAATACTGTATGATTTCACCTATATGTGGAATCTGAAACACAAAACAAATAAATAAATATAATAAAACAGAAACAGACTCATAGATATAGAGAACAAACTTTTGGTTCTCAGAGTATAGAGGAGTGGGAGGATGAAGAGGTATAAACCTCCAGTTATAAAATAAATAAGTCACAGGATGTAATGTACAGCATAGGGAATATAGTCAGTAATTGCAATTACTTTGTATGGTTGCAGATGGTAACTAGATATATCATAGTGATCATTTCATAGAGTATAAAAATATCAAATCACTATGTTATGCACCTGAAATTAATATATTATGAGTCTATCATTCTTCAATAACATAAACAAAGAAATCAATACAGTAAGAAAAAATTATAGAGAGCTGAGGGAGTGGGAGAAAATCTTGAATGTCACAGAAATAGAGAAAATATCTAAAGTTAAAATGAAACTAAAAATGACCATGAATAGCCAAAGCAATCTTGAGCAAAAGAAGAAAGCTGGCACAGCACAACCTGATTTCAAAATATACTATAATGTTATAGTAATCAAAACGTGTTGTTCTGGAATAAAAACAGACATATAGACAAATGGAACAGAATAGAGAGCCCAGAAATAAATCTACAGATTTATAATCATCTTTAACAAAGGTACCAAAAATGTATAATGGGGAAAGGAAAGTCACTTGAATAAATTGTGCTGGGAAAACTGTTATATATCGACATGCAAAGAGTGAAACTGTACCTTATCTCACTCCATATAAAAATATGAACTCAAAATGGATTATAGACTTAAGTGTAGACCAGAAACTGTAAAACTCCTGGAAGAAAACATAGGGAAAAACTTCTTGATATTGGTCAGTAATATTTGTGTATAATGCCAAAAGCACAGGCAAGGAAAACAAAATTAGACACGTGAGTATTCATCAAACTGAAAAGTTTCTACACAGCAAAGGGAAGAATCAACAGAGAAATGAGGTAACCTATGTAATTGGATAAATTATTTATAAACTATGCATCTGATAAGAAGTTAACATCCAAAATTAATAAGGAACTCAAACAACTTAATAGCAAGAAAATAAATAACCTGATTAAAAATAGGCAATGCCCCTGAATAGATGTTCCTGAAAAGAAAACATACCAATGTTCAACATCATTAATCATCAGGTAAATGCATATCAAAACCACAAAGAGATATCAACCCACACATGTTAGAATATTTTATCAAAAGACAACAGATAACAAATGTTCACAAGGATGTAGAGAAAGAAAACCTTTGTACACTGTTAGTGGGAATGAAAATTGGTACAGCCACTATGAAAAACAATACGGAGGTTTCTCAAAAATTCTTCATGTATCCAAAAAGAAACCCAAATTTTGAAGAGAAATCTGCACTCCCATGTTCTTTTCAGCATTATTTATAATGGCCAAGTTATAGAATCAACTTAAGTGCCCTTTAAGGATGAATGGATAAAACAAATATTATATATATATATATATATATATATATATATATATATATATATATATATATATACATACACACACATAGTGTATATATATAATATATATATTTATATACAACATATATACAATGAAATATTATTCAGCCATAATAACAAGGAAATCCTGCCATCTCTTGAAACATGGATGAACCTGGCAGATTTATACTAAGTGAAATAAGCTAGCTGGAGAAAGACAAATACTGTACGTTCTGCTTATAAGTGGCATCTAAAAAAAAATCAAACTCATAGAAGCAGAAAATAGAATTTTGGTTTCTTGGTGCTAGGGGTAGGGGAGAAAATGGGGAGATGTTGGTCAAAGAGTACAATATTTCAGTTATTTAGGATTAATAAGTCTAGAGATCTAATGTACAACATGATGGCTATAGTTAATAATAATGTATGGGATACTAGAGATATGCTGAGAATATATTTCAGGTGCTCTCACCACAAAAAATGCTAACGATGTGAGGAAATTATATTTTAGTTTGATTGTCATAACCCTTTCACTATGTGTATGTATATCAAATCATCTTAATGTACACTTTACATGTTTATACTTTTTATTTTGTTCCCTTGTCTTGAGATGATGGAGCCTGTGCCAACTTCTGAATCAAGATGAGCCAATCACCTTTTTGGGAAATTTGGAATTAATAATTAGATTTTAAAGCAAACAAGAATTTTCAAGGGCTCACAGTCTATATGACCATGTGGAGTTGGAGCCAAAATTGATGCCTTGGCAACCCCAGAGGTAAATGAGCTGAAGAGTTATTGTAGTTTGGTGGAAAAGCACAAGAATCTAGAGCTGGACTGCCTAGTTTTTAGTTTAACCTCTAACACTTATAATAAGTGTAACCTTGAATAAATTACTTGACTTATCTATGTCTCAGTTTCCTTTTCTTTGAAGTGGGGATCATAAGAGTTCCTACCTCACTGGACAGTTGTAAGGATTAAATAAGAACTTAGAACTGTGCCTAGCAAACTTATAACTATTGTAAAAGTATTTCTTCTGTTATTTTGCTCTTATTACCATTGTAGGTGGAGGAACAAAAACCTGCCAAGGAAACTTATCTGCAGAGAGAAAAATTGAGGAGACAAAGTGAGGGACCCATATGATATGAGAGAACTTCTTGAACTCTTGTTCAGTTTGCTGTGTGGCCCATGAGACAATAGGATTTTATGTAGAATGTTTCTCTTTAAAATATCAACTTCTCCCCCCTTTTCCCACTGTTCACAAAACACCTCTTTGAGCCACATTGATTAGGCTTCTAATTCTTAGAGTGGAGAATGCCTGGCAAATAAACAAATCAAATTTAAAAAAGATGAGTCCTCCCTTCCATCCTAAATGCACATGCACAGCAAAGGAAATACAATATATAGATTAATGATATTCAGTATCACTATTCAATTAATGATATTTCAATGCTATTCAATAGAAGAAATGAAACATTTAAATGACATTTTTCAAGTATCAAATTGGAAAACAATGTTGAACATAATACTTATGTTGATTAGGAGACTGGGAAATTGACCCACTCATATACTGTTTTCACCCCACATAGTTCTACTTGTGGGGAATCACTCTAGGGGGTCAGATGCTCAGAAGGGCTAAGCGATGATATTCGCCAAGGCATCATATAAACAGTAAAACAATAAACTGAATAAAAACACAACATAGAATTAGGAAAATGAGTTGTGATATAGTTACTCAATTAAAATTTTGCAGCTTTTAAATATTATACTCTTGTTCATAAATAATATTTTTTCAAGGAAAAATGTGATTTTGCAAAACCCCATGGATAGTAGATTTTCCTAAATATTTTTTTGTGAATACACACATACACATGCACACATATAGGTATACACACACACACGTATACATATATGTATATATATATATGAATATAACAAATATATTTGTAAACATATACATAAATATGTAGGCATGTGGGTGTGTGCACATGTGTGTATTTACAAAGAAAATAACTCTGTGAGTGTGTATACAACAGGTAGGGAAACTACAGCCTTCAGCCCAAATTGAGCCCACTATCTATTTTTGCTAATAAAACTGGATTGGAACACAGCCATGTCCATTTGTTTATTCATTATCTTTGGCTGTTATTGTGCTGCAATGGCATAGTTAACTTGTTGAGATTAGGACTGTATAACCTGTAAAGCCTAAAATATTTGCTATTCAACACTTTGCAAAAAATGTTTGCCAATGTCTGGTAAAAAAACCCAAAACGTTGTGACTTGCTATGCTGATGGGATTTCAGATGATTAACATATGTACTTTTTGCTATGTGTAAGACAATTCATATTTTACTTTTTGCTATGTGTAAGACAATTACATATGTGGATGATTTCCACTACTAAATATTTTTAAACATAGATAATTAACTAGCTAAATTCTATATATTTAAAATGGAAAAGACTTTGATAAAATTCAATTTTTGTGAAACTGAAAAATTTGTATTTGGTTTTGTGCATATACTAATGTACATGTGTCTTGGAATTGTACAACTAAATGTGTCATGTAATTATCATCATTAACAACAATACCTTGTAATTCCAGATAAATGTATTTAATGTAAGTAGTATCTGCAACTAACTCATGACAATGTTGAGTTTTTGAGGAGTAGAAGATATGTCATCCCAGGTCTATTTAAAATATTTTTGCTTTCAAAGTGTCCTGTTTGGGTTGTCCTAATGCTTGTCATAGTCAGATGCCTCTCAAGTCAAGATGTGTTTGAGATTACTATCTATAGAAGCTCTCTTTTTGAAGAGATTAGTATTCTACCCAGAAACTGAAAGATATGAGATGGCAACTTGAAGAGTGTTATATGATAGCACTGCTTGGAAAGAGAAAACAGAGACTAGCCAAATATAGCATCTGGTTGACTTGGGCTAGATTATGTTTGTTAGTTACATTGATTGCTTTTGTTCCAAATCCTTTCTAAGTGGTTTTACAGTCATTCCTTAAATTCCTAAGGGAGGATCTCCAGTGGGAAGAAGATGGACCAACAACCTAATGTTCCACATGGTTATTATATTTCTTATTATGAACAATGGTAGTCAGATTCTGACAATCTCATGTGAGTTTTGACACAGTGAATCCATTTTTTTCCCAGGGTACTGAGTTTCCAGAATTGAGCAGTGGAGGATTAGTTACTGGATTCAGAGTTAACCACAATGTTATATGTCTCCCTTGATTATTAAGATGCACTCATGCAGAGTGGTGACAATCTGTTGTCATTCCAGAGTGTAAAATTAAGGTCACCTTATCAGAGTTGAATCATTAGTTCAACATCTCATATGTGGAAGTTTCCAGTACTCACCAGAAACCTAAAGCATGCCAACTTGCTTTTACCATAATCATTGATTTTAATTCATATAAATAAAGTTTGTAGCTACAAAAGGAGATGGGAAGAATAGAAAAATAGGGTTTAAACAAAAACAAAACAAAGCACATAGTAGTTTGTATCCAGCATTGTACTGAGGGAGAGATGTTGATTTCATGGAAAATGAGCAATCCTATCATTATAGTCCTGTGCTGGAAAAACATTTCATTTCTGAGTAACCTGTTGAGGAACAGTGTATTGGGAATGAAAGTCAGGATCCTCCCAGGGTCACTGAGAAAGCATGCCCTAATTGATTAATGATATTGCCAGGGTTTGTTGGGGGAAGGGTGGCACTTGAACCGTAAATTTGCCACATTTCCATGGAGGTAAAATTTGCAGTGGGTCAAAGAGTATTTCCACGTTTCAGGATATATGTGTCTCATATGACTAGCCTCAGTCCCTGCCACTTTTTTCTTTTTTCTTAACTCCACAACTAACAGTGTGATGACTAATTTTGGCTTCTCAGATACAAAGTTACTTCGAGAAATTATATTCCAGAAAAAGGATATGAGGATTCTGTTCTCCAGAATAAATTAATCACCCACATACCGCACTTACCAAAATTATGGAATGAATGTAATCAAGGTGGTGTTATATTCACTGCTCTCCTGGCTCAGAGAACAATCTCTGGTTGTTCTGTAGAGTCCCAACTTGGTTAGGTGGTAAAACTTTTTTTTTTAAATCCCACCATTCAATCCCTGAGGGGACTTCTTGCTGGTGTGGGTATGTTTCTTCCTGGGTGAGAAAGAGGATGCTAGGGGCTAGAAGACCTTCATCCCCTCATCTTTACCCAAGGCCAAGTTTTCCCTACCTCTTCCTATTTTGTCTGTGTCATCTTTTTGCTTTCTTTCTCCTCTTCCCTGGTTAATCTTGTTCAGTTTCTGATCAACAGAAAACTTTTGCAAGCTCCTATCTGAGAATTTGTAACATTCTGACCAGTGGCTCCTTTTTTAAGACTTACAGTCTTTCTTGGCGCTTATAAGAAGGTGAATTCTGTCTATTAGTGTAGGCTGGAGTGGAAAAAGCCATTGAGGTGCAAGAGAGAATTTGATAACTCCAGAGGGGCAAGGGGTATTATATACTAGACACATTTATCAGTAAAACCCCACTAAAATAGCAGTTTCTAAAATGTGCACTGAGGCACCCCAGGTCCCTCAAAAATTCCCAGGGCAATACAAGGTATTTTAAAATTCAATTGAAACACAACAATACTTGCTATATGTCAAACAACACAGGAACTACTCTACTGTAATTATTAATTTCAATATTAGATTGTGCTACATTTCTTTCAATGGCATCCTGTCCTTGTGAAGCTGTTTTTTGCTTGTTTGTTTTTGTGGATTCAACAACAAAAAACAAGCCCTGTGTGAAAATAAATATGGAATGGGAAATGAAGGTGGTAGTGTCCAATCTGATTCCACGATATGAGAAGTTGTGCCATGCCCAGTAGGTACACACTTCCTGTCAATAACTAACTATGGTTATATAAGAATGGAATAAAAATGTTATGTTTCTTTTAATTTATGTGTATTGGTTTCTCTTTCAATTTGTGTATAATATTTTTTCAAACAGCTATTGAGGTCTTAAGACATAAATACTTATTAAGTTGTTTGGACCTCACTTAATACATATAACTGTTAAGTGCATCTTTGTACCAGGGCTTCCAAGAAGCAATTAGTGAGACACTAAGGGCACCATGAAGCAAGAAAAATTGGGGATATCTGCATCACACTATCAACCTGATTTACACTATACACCTTTGAAAGTGTGAACTTGTGTAGCTTTAGTCTTTCCCAGAGCTCTAGTAGGAAAGCTTTGTACAAGGGTAAGTCTCCAGAGCATGGTAAGTTTGGGGATGTCATTTTGCGTCGATGCTGTCCAGGTGCCCCTGGTAGCACTACACCTGGTAGAAGGTCCTATTTCAGAAGAAACCTACAATGATAGCACCCAGCACAGCACACTGTCAATAAATACTTTTAGGTAAATATTTATTTGTTAAATATATTTTTTTCTTTTTTCTTTTTTTTTATTTTACAAATTTAATCGGTTATACATATACATATGTTCCCATATCCCCTCCCTTTTGCGTCTCCCTCCCACCCTCCCTATCCCACCCCTCCAGGCGGTCACAAAGAACCGAGCTGATCTCCCTGTGCTATGCGGCTGCTTCCCACTAGCTATCTACCTTACGTTTGGTAGTGTATATATGTCCATGCTGCTCTTTCACTTTGTCACAGCTTACGCTTCCCCCTCCCCATATCCTCAAGTCCATGCTCTAGTAGGTCTGTGTCTTTATTCCTGTCTTACCCCTATGTTCTTCATGACATTTTTTTTTCTTAAATTCCATATATAAATGTCAGCATACAGTATTTGTCTTTCTCTTTCTGACTTACTTCACTCTGTATGACAGACTCTAGGTCCATCCACCTCATTACAAATAGCTCAATTTCATTTCTTTTTATGGCTGAGTAATATTCCATTGTATATATGTGCCACATCTTCTTTATCCATTCATCCGATGATGAACACTTAGGTTGTTTCCATCTCCGGGCTATTGTAAATAGGGCTGCTATGAACATTTTGGTACATGTCTCTTTTTGAATTATGGTTTTCTCAGGGTATATGCCCAGTAGTGGGATTGCTGGGTCATATGGTAGTTCTATTTGTAGTTTTTTAAGGAACCTCCATACCGTTCTCCATAGTGGCTGTACCAATTCACATTCCCACCAGCAGTGCAAGAGTGTTCCCTTTTCTCCACACCCTCTCCAGCATTTATTGTTTCTAGATTTCTTGATGATGGCCATTCTGACTGGTGTGAGATTATATCTCATTGTAGTTTTGATTTGCATTTCTCTAATGAGTAAAGATGTTGAGCATCCTTTCATGTGTTTGTTGGCAGTCTGTATATCTTCAGTGGAGAAATGTCTATTTAGGTCTTCTGCCCATTTTTGGATTGGGTTGTTTTTTTTTCTGTTACTGAGCTGCATGAGCTGCTTATAAATTTTGGAGATTAATCCTTTGTCAGTTGCTTCATTTGCAAATATTTTCTCCCATTCTGAGGGTTGTCTTTTCGTCTTGTTTATGGTTTCCTTTGCTGTGCAAAAGCTTTGAAGTTTCATTAGGTCCCATGTGTTTATTTTTGTCTTTATTTCCATTTCTCTAGGTGGTGGGCCAAAAAAGATCTTGCTGTGATTTATGTCATAGAGTGTTCTGCCTATGTTTTCCTCTAAGAGTTTGATAGTGTCTGGCCTTACATTTAGGTCTTTAATCCATTTTGAGCTTATTTTTGTGTATGGTGTTAGGGAGTGATCTAATCTCATACTTTTACATGTCCCTGTCCAGTTTTCCCAGCACCACTTATTGAAGAGACTGTCCTTTCTCCACTGTACATTCCTGCCTCCTTTATCAAAGATAAGGTGACCATATGTCCGTGGGTTTATCTCTGGGCTTTCTATCCTGTTCCATTGATCTATATTTCTGTTTTTGTGCCAGTACCATACTGTCTTGATTACTGTAGCTTTGTAGTATAGTCTGAAGTCAGGGAGCCTGATTCCTCCAGCTCCATTTTTCGTTCTCAAGATTGCTTTGGCTATTCGGTGTCTTTTGTGTTTCCATACAAATTGTGAAATTTTTTGTTCTAGTTCTGTGAAAAATGCCATTGGTAGTTTGATAGGGATTGCATTGAATCTGTAGATTGCTTTGGGTAGTAGAGTCATTTTCACAATGTTGATTCTTCCAATCCAAGAACATGGTACATCTCTCCATCTATTTGTATCATCTTTAATTTCTTTCATCAGTGTCTTATAATTTTCTGCATACAGGTCTTTTGTCTCCTTAGGTAGGTTTATTCCTAGATATTTTATTCTTTTTGTTGCAATGGTAAATGGGAGTGTTTCCTTGATTTCACTTTCAGATTTTTCATCATTAGTATATAGGAATGCCAGAGATTTCTGTGCATTAATTTTGTATCCTGCAACTTTACCAAATTCATTGATTAGCTCTAGTAGTTTTCTGGTAGCATCTTTAGGATTCTCTATGTATAGTATCATGTCATCTGCAAACAGTGACAGCTTTACTTCTTCTTTTCCCATTTGGATTCCTTTTATTTCCTTTTCTTCTCTGATTGCTGTGGCTAAAACTTCCAAAAGTATGTTGAATAAGAGTGGTGAGAGTGGGCAACCTTGTCTTGTTCCTGATCTTAGTGGAAATGGTTTCAGTTTTTCACCATTGAGGATGATGTTGGCTGTGGGATTGCCATATATGGCCTTGATTATGTTGAGGAAAGTTCCCTCTATGCCTACTTTCTGCAGGGTTTTTATCATAAATGGGTGTTGAATTTTGTCAAAAGCTTTCTCTGCATCTATTGAGATGATCATATGGTTTTTCTCCTTCATTTTGTTAATATGGTGTATCACGTTGATTGATTTGCGTATATTGAAGAATCCTTGCATTCCTGGAATAAACCCCACTTGATCATGGTGTATGATCCTTTCAATGTGCTGTTGGATTCTGTTTGCTAGTATTTTGTTGAGGATTTTTGCATCTATGTTTATCAGTGATATTGGCCTGTAGTTTTCTTTCTTTGTGACATCCTTGTCTGGTTTTGGTATCAAGGTGATGGTGGCCTCATAGAATGAGTTTGGGAGTGTTCCTCCCTCTGCTATATTTTGGAAGAGTTTGAGAAGGATAGGTGTTAGCTCTTCTCTAAATGCTTGATAGAATTCCCCTGTGAAGCCATCTGGTCCTGGGCTTTTGTTTGTCGGAAGATTTTTTATCACAGTTTCAATTTCAGTGCTTGTGATTGGTCTGTTCATATTTTCTCTTTCTTCCTGATTCAGTCTTGGCAGGTTGTGCATTTCTAAGAATTTGTCCATTTCTTCCAGGTTGTCCATTTTATTGGCATAGAGTTGCTTATAGTAATCTCTCATGATCTTTTGTATTTCTGCAGTGTCAGTTGTTACTTCTCCTTTTTCATTTCTAATTCTATTGATTTGAGTCTTCTCCCTTTTTTTCTTGATGAGTCTGGCTAATGGTTTATCAATTTTGTTTATCTTCTCAAAGAACCAGCTTTTAGTTTTATTGATCTTTGCTATCGTTTCCTTCATTTCTTTTTCATTTATTTCTGATCTGATTTTTATGATTTCTTTCCTTCTGCTAACTTTGGGATGTTTTTGTTCTTCTTTCTCTAATTGCTTTAGGTGCAAGGTTATGTTGTTTATTCGAGATGTTTCCTGTTTCTTAAGGTGGGATTGTATTGCCATAAACTTCCCTCTTAGAACTGCTTTTGCTGCATCCCATAGGTTTTGGGTCGTTGTGTCTCCATTGTCATTTGTTTCTAGGTATTTTTTAATTTCCTCTTTGATTTCTTCAGTGATCACTTCGTTATTAAGTAGTGTATTGTTTAGCCTCCATGTGTTTGTATGTTTTACAGCTCTTTTCCTGTAATTGATATCAGTCTCATAGCATTGTGGTCGGAAAAGATACTTGATACAATTTCAATTTTCTTAAATTTACCAAGGCTTGATTTGTGACCCAAGATATGATCTATCCTGGAGAATGTTCCATGAGCACTTGAGAAAAATGTGTATTCTGTTGTTTTTGGATGGAATGTCCTATAAATATCAATTAAGTCCATCTTGTTTAATGTATCATTTAAAGCTTGTGTTTCCTTATTTATTTTCATTTTGGATGACCTGTCCATTGGTGAAAGTGGGGTGTTAAAGTCCCCTACTATGATTGTGTTACTGTCAATTTCTCCTTTTATGGCTGTTAATATTTCCCTTATGTATTGGGGTGCTCCTATGTTTGGTGCATAAATATTTACAATTGTTATATCTTCTTCTTGGATTGATCCCTTGATCATTATGTAGTGTCCTTCTTTGTCTCTTCTACTAGTCTTTATTTTAAAGTCTATTTTGTCTGATATGAGAATTGCTACTCCAGCTTTCTTTTGGTTTCCATTTGCATGGAATATCTTTTTCCATCCCCTTACTTTCAGTCTGTATGTGTCTCTAGGTCTGAAGTGGGTCTCTTGTAGACAGCATATATATGGGTCTTGTTTTTGTATCCATTCAGCCAGTCTGTGTCTTTTGGTGGGAGCATTTAGTCCATTTACATTTAAGGTAATTATTGATATGTATGTTCCTATTCCCATTTTCTTAATTGTTTTGGGTTCGTTATTGTAGGTCTTTTCCTTCTGTTGTGTTTCTTGCCTAGAGAAGTTCCTTTAGCATTTGTTGTAAAGCTGGTTTGGTGGTGCTGAATTCTCTCAGCTTTTGCTTGTCTGTAAACGTTTTAATTTCTCCATCAAATCTGAATGAGATCCTTGCTGGGTAGAGTAATCTTGGTTGCATGTTTTTCTCCTTCATCACTTTAATTATGTCCTGCCACTCCCTTCTGGCTTGTAGAGTTTCTGCTGAGAGATCAGCTGTTATCCTGATGGGGATTCCCTTGTGTGTTATTTGTTGTTTTGCCTTGCTGCTTTTAATATGATTTCTTTGTGTTTAATTTTTGACAGTTTGATTAATATGTGTCTTGGTGTATTTCTCCTTGGATTTATTCTGTATGGGACTCTCTGTGCCTCCTGGACTTGATTAACTATTTCCTTTCCCATATTAGGGAAGTTTTCAACTATAATCTCTTCAAATATTTTCTCAGTCCCTTTCTTTTTCTCTTCTTCTTCTGGAACCCCTATAATTCGAATGTTGTTGTGTTTAATGTTGTCCCAGAGGTCTCTGAGACTGTCCTCTGTTCTTTTCATTCTTTTTTCTTTATTTTGCTGTGCAGCAGTTATTTCCACTATTTTATCTTCCACCTCACTTATCCGTTCTTCTGCCTCAGTTATTCTGCTATTGATCCCATCTAGAGTATTTTTTATTTCATTTATTGTGTTTTTAATCGATGCTTGATTCATCTTTAGTTCTTCTAGGTCCTTGTTAACTGTTTCTTGCATTTTGTCTATTCTATTTCCAAGATTTTGGATCATCTTTACCATCATTATTCTGAATTCTTTTTCAGGTAGACTGCCTATTACCTCTTCATTTGTTAGGTCTGGTGGGTTTTTATCTTGCTCCTTCTCCTGCTGTGTGTTTTTCTGTCTTCTCATTTTGCTTATGTTACTGTGTTTGGGGTCTCCTTTTTGCAGGCTGCAGGTTCGTAGTTCCCGTTGTTTTTGGTGTCTGTCCCCAGTGGCTAAGTTTGGTTTAGTGGGTTGTGTAGGCTTCTTGGTGGAGGGGACTACTGCCTGTGTTCTGGTGGATGAGGCTGGATCTTGTCTTTCTGGTGGGCAGGTCCACGTCTGGTGGTGTGTCTTGGGGTGTCTGCGGACTTTTTATGATTTTAGGCCACCTCTTTGCTAATGGGTGGCGTTGTGTTCCTGTCTTGCTAGTTGTTTGGCATAGGGTGTCCAGCACTGTAGCTTGCTGGTCGTTGAGTGAAGCTGGGTGCTGGTGTTGAGATGGAGATCTCTGGAAGATTTTCGCCGTTTGATATTATGTGGAGCTGGGAGGTCTTTTGTGGACCAGTATCCTGAAGTTGGCTCTCCCACCTCAGAGGCACAGCACTGACTCCTGGCTCCTTAATTTGGGATGATTTGTTGTCTATTCATGTATTCCACAGATGCAGGGTACATCAAGTTGATTGTGGAGCTTTAATCCGCTGCTTCTGAGGCTGCTGGGAGAGGTTTCCCTTTCTCTTCTTTGTTCTCACAGCTCCTGGGTTTCAGCTTTGGATTTGGCCCCGCCTCTGCGTGTAGGTCGCCAGAGGGCGTCTGTTCTTCGCTCAGACAGGACAGGGTTAAAGGAGCAGCCTCTTCGGGGGCTCTGGCTCACTCAGGCCCGGCGGGAGGGAGGGGCACAGAGTGCGGGGCGAGCCTGCAGCGGCAGAGGTCGGCGTGATGTTGCACCAGCCCGAGGCGTGCCGTGCGTTCTCTCAGGGAAGCCGCCCCTGGATCCCGGGACCCCGGCAGTGGCAGGCTGCACAGGCTCCCAGAAGGTCAGTGTGGACAGTGACCTGCGCTCGCACACAGGCTTCTTGGCGGCGGCAGCAGCAGCCCCAGCGTCCCACGCCCTTCTCTGGGCTCCGCGCTTCCAGCCGTGACTCGCGCCCGTCTCTGGAGCTCCTTTACACGGCGCTCTTAATCCCCTCTCCTCGCGCACCAGGAAACCAAGAGAGAAGAAAAAGTCTCTTGCCTCTTCGGCAGCTCCAGAGTTTTCCCAGACTCCCTCCCGGCTAGCTGTGGCTCATTAGCCCCCTTCAGGCTGAGTTCTCGCCGCCAGCCCCAGTCCTCTCGCTGCGCTCTGACCGAAGCCCGAGCCTCAGCTCCAGCGCTGCCCGCCCCGGCGGGGGAGCAGACAAGCCTCTCAGGCTGGTGAGTGCCGCTCAGCACCGCTCCTCTGTGCGGGAATCTCTCCGCTTTGCCCTACCCAGGTATGTGGGGAGTTTCTTGCCTTTTGGGAGGTCTGGGGTCTTCTGCCAGCGTTCAGTAGGTGTTCTGTAGGAGTTGTTCCACGTGTAGCTGTATTTCTGGTGTATCTGTGGGGAGGAAGGTGATCTCCGCGTCTTACTCTTCCGCCATCTTACCCGGAAGTCTGTATTAGTTTTTTCCGATGTTAAATAGTTTTTAATTAAGTGTAAAGTATCTAGTAAAATAATATCTAGGATGTATGTAGTCAGTACATTTTTCTTTACAGTAATGAGTCTTTCATCTTTCTAGTATTTTTTTCCCTGATGCTCCACTGATTTGAAAGAGAAAGGGACATTATCCCCTCTCCATCATCATCCTTCCTTTTATTTTGTTCACTTGGGATCAGGATGTGCTCATGCCTGGGACCAAGGCCAGTTTAGACGCTAGAAGAGTTTTGTTTGCCATGAGGAATGCAGAACTGGATAGGATTTTTAGAGACTGATTAGGTTCTTCCCTTTATTTTATTTTATTTTTTTTGGAGAGACCTCACAAATTTGAGTGGCTTGCTCATGGCCACTTGGCTTCCTACTCAGAGCTGGGACATACACATAGTTCCAATTTCCTGTCTGATACTCATTTAATTACACTGCCTTTGGTTTCTCAGTGAAATTTAAGCTCATTTCAGCCTTTAAAAAATCCTTGAAGTTGATCAGTCATAATTTCTTTCCTTCAATTTGAAGCAGCTTATTGCTTCATGTTTGAGAGGAATCCATTATTTCATCCTGAAGATGGTTCTTTTGTAATGGCAGGTTAACTAAATTTTCTCTTTGAGTCTAGGAAATGCTTGGGAAAGAGGGGTGCTGTGCACTATAAATATAAATTGATATATTCTACTGAAACAAGCTATAGCATATCACGTCTGATATTTTCCATGACTTTGCATATAGATAGTACGAATTAAGAAATGCACTTTTTTTGAACTCTACAGCTGTTCATAAAATTGTCACAGAAATTTGCATTTAAAATATACATATGAGGATTTTGCACAAATTTATGGAGCTCTCTGGAATTCTTAAGAAATAGAATTTAATATCCGCTGTCAAATACTTCTTAGTTATATTCTAGGAAAAGAATGAATAACTGATATATGTAAGCCTTGTTTAATTTGGGGCTTATGAGCTTTAATAATGGAGTATACAAGCTCTTGAATTTGATGGATTACATTTCTATTTAAAAAGATGGGATATATTTATACTTTTTTTCTGACAATGTAACAAAGCTAATAAAGTATCATTGGATCAAGGCTATTTTTATGACACGGACCCCAAAATAATGTATAATAATCAAACTTTATATAAGTGGTCAGCAAATTAAAACATGGAATTATTTCAATAAAGGATTTATATTCAAATTCACTTTTCTAGACAATGAACTTTTACACAAGTTACATTGAAATAATTGCATTACTTCAAACTGAGTTTAATTTTAATTCGTAAATTTTTGCTAAAAAAATTCTTTTTGTATTACTAAAGTAGTGTATATTAATTGTGGGGAATTTAGAAAGTACCAAACAAACAAAAAAACAAAGTCTTAAAATGATAAATTAATGCTCGTGTAATTCCACCATCTAGAGATAATTTCCATTAACATTTTGTGTATCTTTTTTGGATAAGGGTTTCAGTGAGAACATAAACTTCCACCACTTCATTATTAAAGGCAATGTATTTTACTTTATTGTATTTTACTGAGTCCATAAATCATGGTTAAATGTTTTCCTTTTTTTGAGCATTTAGAAAGTTTCCTGTTTTTTTTTTCTTTGCTAGTATTAATAACATTTTGATAAACAATTTTATACTTGTTCATTTGCACACCTTTTTCATTATTTGTTTAGGATAAATTCCCAGAAGTGGGATTTTCTAGATTAAAATGCTTGTACATTACTAAGTCTTTGGATAAACAATTTTTTTTGTATTAACCTCTAAAAAAAGTTGTATCAAATGCACCAGAGATGTACTCTTCTGCTCAATGACTAAAATTCTGAATAACTATTCACATCTTCTGCCAACATGCTAGGAAAAAAAGGAAGGGAATCATAATGTTTATTTTGCATTTTAAATTACTTATGAGGCTGTTGACTGGGAAAAAAAAGGTGCAATCTAAAAATTGAGAATTATGCTTATTCGGCAGACTTTCTGATGACTCAAGCTTGGAAGGCAGCCTCTCAGATAGCTCTGAGGTATTGCTCTGAAGTGGTAAGGGAGAAGCCGGGATATATAGGAGTTTTGCAACAAAAACCAGGTAGTCAAAACTTTAAAAGTTTACTGAAAATTAAAGAAAACGAGACATCTCAAGTTAATGAATTTAGTGTTCTATGTATAGGAAGATGCAAGAGTCTGGACTCATTGAAATCATTCCTTTGTTATGCACCTTAACTATCTAGAGTATCCCGCTTTTCTCCATCCTGAATCCCCTCTGGGTGCACAGTCAGGGCCCGCTGCAGTGGCTGCTGGCTTGATGGCCTCAACATCCTTTGTTTGCTGATATGGCAGTCAACATTCTTAGTCCACAAGGCTTTACATTTTTCTTTGTTACTGAAATCTTGTAAAACTTCAAAATGCATAGAGATTACTATGACAATATCCATGAAATGAGAATGTACAAATGATAATAATTTATTATTTTGGTTAGAGTATACAGTTACAACTCTGTGTGTGTGTGTGTGTGTGTATGAAATAAAATCTTATATGTAATGTTGAATTTCCCCTTATTCTCCTCCTAAATCCCATTTCTCTACACTCATCTCCAGAAGCAACAATATATCATAAACTTGTTATGTATCATTCCAGTTTATGTTTTTAGTTCCAGGTGTTCTTTGTTTTGTTTTGATTTTTGCACATTAGATTTTAAGTAATGACTATGTAGTTAGACATATGTCTGTTTCATTAGGGCTCTTTCAGTTTCTTTTTTGTTTTTGTTTTTGGTGTAATCCTTCTTGTATCCATTATTCTTATTTATCCTTAGGAAATTCTTTTACAGAGGAAGAGCTAAGTTAGAAATTGGAGTTTTGGCTCAAGGCTGAAGGAGAAGGATGACTGGGAGAGTTCAGGGTTGTTTTCACTTTGTTTTACCCTGAAGCAGCAAACAGGCAGTGCAAAGAATACAAATGAGTTAAGAATCTAAGCCTATAGATGCAGCACCCCATTTTCTTCTTTATGCCTCACACAGGGCTTCTCCAACTCAGTGGTCTTGACAGCCCTTGTGGAGTGAAATGTGTTCCAGGCAGAAAAAGCATAGACCTGTGGGTTTCTTGCTTTTTTTAATCCTGAAGGTCAACAGCATCCAAAACAACTTTACTACTAGTTTGGGACACCCAATCCCCATCCTCTCATATTCCTCACCAAGAGAATCCCAATTTTATTGGGATTGACAATGTTCCAAGCTAAACAGGAGCACTTCTCAGTTTCCTTTGATGTTACGAGGGACACAGCAATGAGAAAAAAATACGGAAGATACTTAGAGGGCTTTGGAAAAACTATAAGTGTTGATTCAGCTGCTGTGTACCTTTTTGTCCTGGGCTTTTTTCAGGCATCTTGAGAACATAAAGAGGATTAGAGTCACAACTTAAGGATGGCATGTTGGGAAGCTAGAATTATTTCCATATTTCTATAAGAGAAGATGCTTTGGGAGGGGGTGATAATGGGGAGAAAAGGAGAAAAGAGAAGAGGAAGGGGGAGGAGAAGAGAGGGAAAGAAAGGGAAGGAGGGTGGGGGATAGACATCTCTCTATATACAGAGAAAGAGAGAAAGAGAGAGATTAATTTGTTAAAGACCTTATTTTGAGACATTTGTTACCAGGAGCTTCCTGTGAACAGTTGCAGTCCTAATCCAGCACAGAATGTCCTGTAGTGCCATGTTTGAGACACCGCAGATCCAAATATATCTTTATTTAGGATCATTGTTAGAACAATTGCTTAAATAGGTATAGAATAATTCTAGTTTCAAAATCACTTCATGCACATTATTAAAGGTATTGATTCATTCAATATTTTCTTGCCATTAGTATTATGGCATAAAGTCTGATTCTAATCTGATTTTATAGGCTGTGAAAGCTTTTTAGTATTTTTTCATTATCTTATTATTTTGAAAAATTTCCATTATGTCATATTATATATATATATATATATATATATATATATATATATATATATATACCTTTTAAAATAGTATTGTTGTCATTTCCCATTGGTATTTTCATCATTTTTTTCTTTTATTTATCGAAAAAATATGCAATTCCATGTTTGAATTTATTTTTGTACTGTTTATTTTGTTAATGTATTTATGATCCTCACTTTCTCAAATATGTATTTCCTTTGGACTCAACTTTATTTAAAAATAATATTTCCACCTTTGCTTTTATTTAATATTTCTCTGCCAATCCTCATCTCTTACTTTTTTATTATGTTAGATAGCATATCATTTAATTCCATATTTTTATCCAATTTATAGTTATTGACAATAGGCAAGGAGTTGAGCCCATTTGCATTTGCTGTCATTAATTATATGCTTGACTTCTTCACTCTTCCCCCCGCCTAATCCTTTGGGAGTTTAGGGGTCTAGTTGCTGCTGAAGAAAACCTTTAGATTTCTTCTTCATTTCTGAGTCCAATCTTGGCATCCTGTCTATGGGTGAGGAATCATGATAGTTTTGGTGTAGTTAGGCAAAAGTAATTGGAGCTTTCCACAAGAGAAAACGGTCAGTGCTGAGCGACACATGAGAGCAGAGACCATGTCTTTTCTAGATTCTCCATGTGTCTCCAGTACTTAAAGTAGTATTGGGTACAGAAGAGTCCCCAACTGTGGACAGAATGAATGGATATAATCAATCCATTTGTCTTTTCCTATGCCTGGAAGTATGGCCTAGATCATATTGGCCTTAAGCACTGGAAGTCAATATCCCCCTTTTTATCCCAGATTATGGTCATCTTTTCCCTGGTAAGTTTGACAAGGGAGGCAAATATGCAGGGAAAAAGAAACACATTGATATTATATTACTAAGTAGAATTTTTGCCCCAAACACCAATGCCTATCCCTTATATATTATGTGCAACTAAGTGACTCTCCCTGTCCCCTCTCTCTCTTTCCTCCACCCTGGAAAGTTCACTAATCACATCTCAGGCTTTCTCACTTTGATGAGAGATGACACTGAGTAAATGTACATCCATGGAAGTAAGATAAAATTCCAAAAGTTCTTCATTTCTTTCATTATAATTTTATGTCACCCTAAGCTGGCTCCAGGTTTTAGTAAGAATATTGATATCCTACTTTAAATTTTGTGATTTTTTTTTAGTTTGTATTTTTAACTTCCATCCCTATATATTTTTTCATCACCTTTTCATTTTCTAGGTAATGTCTGCTGTATTTATCTGCAAGAAGAGAAATGGAGAGAAGAAAAGGAGGAGTGGGAACAGATACCATTCTTCAAGCTGCCACCTTTTCTTGGAGGTGTAGCTGAGTGTATTATATGTTGACATTAACTTGATGCTCCCCTGATCTATCTTACTAAAATGATTGACTCACAGCCTCATGAAGCTGAATGGGCCTGGTGGTGAGGCTAATTCTGCTGACATCTGAATTTAAAAACTAAAACACAATGGCAACAACAGTAAGCAACCTATACCACTAGAGCTCTTCATGCAAATTTTTTTTTGATTAGGCAATAATTTCAGCTCATTAGATGAAATAGACTTATAAAATATTCTGCATAAAAGAAAAATAAGTCATCTACAGCAAGAGAAGGACACTGGGCAAAAAAAAAAAATACTTTGAGGAAAAAAATCAAGCCATTGTAAAGGACTTTACTGAGAACAGCTGTGTTCCCCCATTCCTTTTTCCGGACTTGCTGGAGGTCAACAAGGGCATCTAGCTCTTTGTGTTCATGTCAAATATCAGATCAGAGCATCCTGATGCAAAGAAAAAAAGTAAAAAAGAAAAGAAACAAACAAACAACAAAGAAAATCCCTAATTTCTTCTCTCCCATAGAAGGAAGAAGGAAGGGTTCATTTCCAGGATTTCCTAGTGGTGTCATAAAGTGTAAATATACCTCCTTAAGAAACATATTCAGCCTCAGTTTGAACATCTATCTCCTTGAATCTTCCACTTTTATAACTGTGAAGCAGTAGTTCCTTTGTTTAAATCTGTTTAACAAATCCCTATTCAATTTACTTCAGAAATGAGATGGTGTGGCTAAGATTAAAAATGCAAATTGTTGAAAGTATATAATGTAGTATATGCCTATATATAATATAATCTGTTATAATGTAAAATATATTGACTAAATATACAAAATATATTTAACATTTTAGTTTTCTGATGCCATTTAAGTTATCTACCAGTGACCTAGAAATAATAAGACAAATGCGTGAAGGGATTTTAGGATTATATATTTGAAGGGCAGAAAGGTGTAGAGTAATCTATTGTACAGGCACGTTGACTGCTGCACCATGGAGAGGGACAGACTCCAGACACCACAGAAATGTGCCTTTCTGAGATTAGTGTGTGGATAACTCACCAAAAGAGTTTTACTGAAAAAGTAATAAGCAGAGATCAATGCATTAGCAGTTAATTTACCAATCAGGGGAGATGGTTACATAAATAGATCATTTCCATTTGAATAACTTCTATAATAGATATAATGGAGATAAAAGCAAAGACTTAGACAATTAATTCCTATAAGCATTAATTTTCTCATCTTTCCAGTAGCTCTCAGAATTGCTCCAAATGATCACTATGATGATAAAATGAAGCCATAGTGTAAAGTGCTGAGTACAGTGTTTGAAACCTGAATTCTTTCATCTGTAAAGTAATGGTTTTCTCATCTATGAAATAATCTCCCTTCCTGAAGTTGGAGTGAAGACTAAGGGGGGCAATGTGTGTAAAGCATTTAGCACATTGCTTAGCACGTGTCAATCATTCAAAATTGTTAGCTATTGATCTTCATACCACTGTTGTTATTTTCATGGTGCAAACACAGGGCAGCTAATCCAGTGTGTGGCACATTCGTTGGGTGGCTGAAAGGCTGTCAATGCAGTCTTCCGAGAAAATATGATACTTGAGTTGAGTCATGAAGAATAGAAAACTGTCTGACAAGGGAAAAAATTGGGGGGGAAAGGGCATTCTAGTGTGTTCAGTTCTTCCATGCAACTTATACTAGTAAGATTTACACAATTTCTTATCTCCCAAATGTTGAACTCATGGTGAGTCACTAGGGCAGACCTTTAGAACTTCATGTAGCTTTGCTGCTATAAATGCTATAAGTAAGTGTGTATGCATAACATACTTAAAGTTAGAAGACTAGAAATTTTTTTTAATATTGTTTAGTGAAAGCTATTAAAACAGAAAAAGAAAAAAAGAACAAGAATATGCTTTAGTTAGGGATCTGCGTTATGAAGTACAGAAACTCACTCAAGTTAGTTCAAATAAAGAGGTGTATACTGTGAGGAGGTATATGCATCAAAAATGAAGAATCCAAGAAAGACTCATAGCAAATTCAAACCTAAATAAAAGGCCTGCTTTTAAAAAGTATTTGGTGTTTCATGGAGTTTAGCCAGAGCTAGATTGAAGATTGCGTAGGTTTTCACAATACAATTCTATCTGTCTGATGTATTTCCTGCAATTTTTCCAAGCTTCTGCTATTCTATGTTTTGGTGTTCTTTCATCTGTTGGTGACATTTTCAATTTTCTTACTATTGTGTGCTTTAGATGGAATTTTCTTGTTTTTTGTTTGTTTGTTTGTTTGTTTGGGTTTTTTTTTTTTTGATGGTACACGGGCCTCTCACTGATTTGGCCTCTCCCGTTGCAGAGCACAGGGTCCGGATGCACAGGCTCAGCGGCCATGGCTCATGGGCCCAGCCAATCCACGGCATGTGGGATCTTCCCGGACTGGGGCACGAACACGTGTCCCCTGCATCGGCAGGTGGACTCTCAACCACTACACCACCAGGGAAGCCCTAGATGGAATTTTTGTGAGATATTGGAAGGGGATGAATTTGGGGGCTGCTACCCACTTGCCAAATTTAAAAAATACTTTCCTAGGGCTTTTTAAACCTTCAGTTACTGCTTATTTTATTGGCTGTGTTATATGTGAGTTTATTTATGATTAGCTGTGCAACTCCAGTATAGCTGTGGCACAGGCAACCCTAATCAATTCCATCTAATTTGGTGGAGGGGGAAGAGTGGCTTACTTTCTATTTTCAGTAACTCAACCATGGAAGGGATAATGACAAGAATCTTCAACCTTACTTAAAGGTAGTTCAAAGGCTGGTCTAGACTTTATCATTATTAATTGCTATGAGAAAATCAAAAACAAAAACTAATGCTGAATTGTAGGCTGTAATTCAGAAGATGCATAGCAATGTCCGTATGCAGTATGCGGCCTGTGTCCATTTACTCCAGAACCTGGCAAGGGACCTCAGCTGCATAATACTGGCCTAGAAGAAAGAAAGGTACATAGGTTTGTGTCTGTAGTGATATGTTTTGTTGAGGAACTGGGGAGATGACTGTCTCTCTGTTCTCAGAGTGAGTGGTCTTAGGAAGAATGGTCCAAGGACTCTTTCAGTTAATATGCCCATTTCATGTAGGAATAATTCATGGTAAGCCACTTTTTCAGAAAATGAGGTTTCGCTTTTCACCCCTAGATTTAGGAGCTGTAACTGTTTGACAAGTTACAGCTCTAGACCAAAAAGTCATTGCCTGTTATTATATGATTACTGGAAACATTTGTCCCCACCTGAGAAAATATTAGGACCTTAATAGATATTTATTTTATGAATAAATCACAGCAAAGTGTGGGCTCGATCATTCTAAATTAATTATTATCTCCATTTTATTTATTTATTTATTTATTTATTTATTTATTTATTTAATTCTGTATGTTATCATGAGCTCCCATCATTTCTGGACAAAAACATAGACTAAATGGACCCTCAGCTAGCTGTGGGACTATGATTGTGCATTTCTCTGTAAGCAAATGAGCTGAGAACTTTTTACAGAATGCTGCCTTGGCAACTTAACTCCTTCACGATGGTTCCTTTTACCTCATTTCCTTCATTCACAAGTGTCTGGGAGTCACATTTACTCTGCTCCTTGTTTCTGTACTTATTCATCCAAAAGTTACTGAAGATTTTCCTGAACTGGAAGGTAGATCATGAAGTGCCCATAAGCTACTTCTGAGATAAGGGAAACTAAGCAGTAATTGTGTATTATGTAGACCTATCATAGCACTTTCCTGAATGTGTTGTAGACCAAGGAACAAATCTTATTCCACTTCTTTCTACTTTTTCAGAATCCAGGGATAGTTAGGGTGATCTCAGTTAGGGAAATATAAGAATACTTGCAATTTTGCTTCAGGCTATCACAGTAATAGATCTATAAATTCTCAAATTTAGTTTTTTCTGTCTTTACTCTCTGGCCAGGCAATTTCCCAGTTCTAGAGACTGTGATATGGGCTGTCCTCTTTTAAGAGAATTTTAGGAGTAAATAAATGTATTTGACAAAAATACATATAAATATGATATTTTAATGTTTTATATTAACATTAGCTTTCAGATCACAAATCATCTGTTTCATGATAAAAATGATTAATGTCTGTTAAAAGCAACATTCTGTGATAGTGTTCCTCTTTGTGACACACTGAGAAAGAGATTGGAGTTCCTGCTCTGAGGTTTTTGTTTCTCTGACCTGCTATTAAGCTTCTCCGTACAATTGCAATGATGGGAAAGTCATATTATCTCTGTGCTTGTGGGAAGAGTCACTTCCAGCTTGAATTCAAGGTAGAACCTGTACACAGCGATACCTAATGTGGAGAATGATTAAACATGTCTCCTGTCCTGTGGCCACATTTTAACCATTTCATGTCCAAGAGCTGAGCATTAGGCCCAGAAAACCAATGTGCTACCTGGCTTTTCCCATTTTTTATTGAATTCTACATGCATAGTCACTCTAGCTGCCACCCAGCATTGAGAGAACTGATTTCATGAGTTTTCTCCACTGTATTTCTTTTTTGGTATTGGAGGTATTTAAGTGACCATGTGATAAATTATAAACTCCAACCTAGAAAGCACAGCACAGTAAAATATAACACAACATGTAAAGGTCAAGTCATAACTTTAAATAAATTTTAACAATAAAATCATTATAGAATGCCTTACAAATACAGACAACGAGCAGAGGTTCCTTTCTGTTTTGCTATAGTTAAGAAGGCTTTGGGTTCAAAGAAGGAGAAAAACTAAAGGACTTAGCATTTGGAGTACAAATTGTTTGTTAGTCATTGGAGTTCTATGTGATAGATATAATTCTGTCCTAAAGGTAAGAAAGTAGGCAAGTAGACAACATATCTAAACTACAATGTGCTGAAAATTCAGCTTTTCATGTTTTGTACAAGGAAGATTCAACTGCTTGGCCATCCAGGAGATTTAAATTTCTTCTTTTACAACTAGTAAAATTTTTCTTCAGTTTTACACTTTGTGTAATATGAAACAGTAGCTTAATTTCTAAAGTCACAGTAATATCTACAGTGTCAAATTCCCCTATGCTTTTCTTGGAGGAGATCTTAGTAGTTTTGCTAACAGAAATGAGTCCTCTTATTCTGGCAGGTTGGAATAAACTGAAACCAGATCAGAATTTTGTGACACAGCATAGATATGATCTTTTTTATTTTAACATCTTTATTGGAGTATAAATGCTTTACAATGGTGTATTAGTTTCTGCTTTATAACAAAGTGAACCAGCTATACCTATACATATATCCCCATATCTCTTCCCTCTTGCATCTCCCTCCCTTCAACCCTCACTATCCCACCCCTCTAGGTGGTCACAAAGCACCAAGCTGATCTCCCTGTGCTATGCTGCTGCTTCCCACTAGCTATCTATTTTATATTTGGTTGTATATATAAGTCCATGCCACTCTCTCACTTCGTCCCAACTTACCCTTCCCCCTCCCCGTGTCCTCAAGTCCATTCTCCAGTAGGTTTGTGTCTTTATTTCCGTCCTGCCCCTAGGTTCTTCAAAACAATTTTTTTTTTTTAGATTCCATACATATGCGTTAACATATGGTATTTGTTTTTCTCTTTCTGACTAACTTCACTCTGTATGACAGACTCTAGGTCCATCTACCTCACTATAAATAACTCAATTTCATTTCTTTTTATGGCTGAATAATATTCCATTGTATATATGTGCCACATCTTCTTTATCCATTCATCTGTCAACGGACAATTAGGTTGCTTCCATGACCTGGCTATTGTAAATAGAGCTGCAATAAACATTGTGGTACATGACACTTTTTGAATTATGGTTTTCTCAGGGTATATGCTCAATAGTGGGATTGCTGGGTCGTATGTTAGTTCTATTTTTAGTTTTTTAAGGAACCTCCATACTGATCTCCATATTGGCCGTATCAGTTTATATTCCCCCAAACAGTGCAGGAGGATTCCCTCTTCTCCACACCCTATTCAGGATTTATTGTTTGTAGATTTTTTAATGATGACTATTCTGACCGGTGTGATGTGATACCTTATTGTAGTTTTGACTTGCATTTCTCTAATATTTAATGATGTTGAGTATTCTTTCATGTGTTTGTTGGTAATCTGTATATCTTCATTGGATAAATGTTTATTTACGTCTTCTGCCCATTTTTGGATTGGGTTGTTTGATTTTTGATATTGAGCTGCATGAGTGCTTGTAAATTTTGGAGGTTAATCCCATGTCTGTTGCTTCATTTTCAAATATTTTCTCCCTTTCTGAGGCTTGTCTTTTTGTCTGGTTTCCTTTGCTGTGCAAAAGATTTGAAGCTTCATTAGGTCCCATTTGTTTATTTTTGTTTTTATTTCCATTACTCTAGGCGGTGAGTCAAAAAGGATCGTGCTGGGATTTATGTCATTGAGTGTTCTGCTTACGTTTTCCACTAAGAGTTTTATAGTGTTGGGCCTTACATTTAGGTCTTTAATCCATTTTGAGTTTATTTTTGTGTATGGTGTTAGGGAGTGTCTTAACTTCATTCTTTGACATATAGCTGTCCAGTTTTCCCAGCACCACTTATTGAAGAGGCTGCCTTTTCTCCACTGTATATTTTTACCTACTTTATCAAAAATAAGGTGACCATATGTGCATGGGTTTATCTCTGGTCTTTCTATCCTGTTCCATTGATCTATATTGCTGCTTTTGTGCCAGTACCAGACTGTCTTGATTACTGTAGCTTTGAAGTATAGTCTGAAGTCAAGGAGCCTGATTCCTCCAGCTCAATATTTCTTTTTGAATATTTTTTTGGCAATTCGGGGTATTTTTTGTCTCCATACAAATTATGAAATTTTTTTTCTAGTTCTGTGAAAAATGCCAGTGGTAGTTTGATAGGGATTACAGTGAATCTGTAGGTTGCTTTAGGTAGTATAGGCATTTTCACAGTGTTGATTCTTCCAATCCAAGAACATGGTATATATATCCATCTGTATGTATCATCTTTAATTTCTTTCATCAGTCTCTTATAATTTTCTGCATACAGGTCTTTTGTCTCCTTAGATAGGTTTATTCCTAGGTATTTTATTCTTTTGGTTGCAATGATTAATGGGAGTTTTCCCTTAATTTATCTTTCAGAATTGTCATAATTAATGTATAGGAATGCAAGTTATTTCTGTGAAATAATTTTGTACCCTGCTACTTTACCAAATTCTTTGATTAGCTCTAGTAGATTTCTGGTAGCATCTTTAGGATTTTCTATGTATAGTATAATTTCATCTGCAATCAGTGACAGCTTTACTCCTTCTTTTCTGAATTGGATTCCTTTTATTTCTTTTTCTTCTCTGATTGTTGTGGCTAAAACTTCTAAAACAATGTTGAATAATAGTGGTGAGAGTGGGCAACCTTGTCTTGTTCCTCATCTTAGTCTGGTCCTGGCCTTTAGTTTGTTGGAAGATTTTAATCACAGTTTCAATATCAGTGCTTGTGATTGGTCTGTTTATATTTTCTATTTCTTCCTGGTTCAGTCTCAGAAGGTTGTGCTTTTCTAAGAATTTGTTCATTCCTTCTAGGTTGTCCATTTTATTGGCATAGAGTTGCTTGTAGTAATCTCTCATGATCCTTTGTATTTCTGCAGTGTCAGATGTTACTTCTCCTTTTTCAGGTCTAATTCTATTGATTTGAGTCTTCTCCCTTTTTTTCTTGATGAGTCTGGCTCGTGATTTATCAATTTTGTTTATCTTCTCAAAGAACCAGCTTTTACTTTTTTTGATCTTTGCTATTGTTTCTTTCATTTCTTTATCACTTATTTCTGATCTGATCTTTATGATTTCTTTCCTTTTGCTAACTTTGTTGTTTTTTTGTTCTTCTTTCTCTAATTGCTTCAGGTGTAAAGTTCAGTTGTTTATTTGAGATGTTTCTTGCTTCTTAATGTAGGACTGTATTGCTGTAAACTTCCCTCTTAGAACTGCTTTTGCTGCATCCCATAGGTTTTGGGTCATTGTGTTTTCATTGTCATTTGTTTCTAGGGATTTTTTGATTTCCTCTTTGATTTCTTCAGTGATCTCTTTGTTATTTAGTAGTGTATTGCTTAACCTCCATGTGTTTTTATTTTTTACAGATTTTTTCCTATAATTGATATCAAGTCTCATAGAGTTGTGGTCAGAAAAGTTACTTGATATGAATTCAATTTTCTTAAATTCACCAAGGCTTGATTTGTGACTCAAGATATGATCTATCCTGAAGAATGTTCCATGAGCACTTGAGAAGAAAGTTTATTCTGTTGTTTTTGAATGCAATGTCCTATACATAAGTCCATCTGTTTTAATGCATCATTTAAGGCTTGTGTTTCCTTATTTATTTTCATTTTGGATGATCTGTCCATTGTTGAAAGTGGAGTGTTAAAATTCCCAACTATGATTGTGTTACTGTCGATTTCCCCTTTTATGGCTGTTAGTATCTGCCTTATGTATTGATGTGCTTCCAATTTGTGAGCATAAATATTTACAATTGTTATACCTTCTTCTTGGATTGATACATTGATCATTTGTAGTGTACTTCTTTGTCTTGTGTAATAGTTTTTATTTAAAAGTCTATTTTGTCTAATATGAGAATTGCTACTCCAGCTTTCTTTTGATTTCCATTAGCATGGAATATCTTTTTCTGTCCCCTCACTGTCAGTATGTATGTGTCCCTAGGTCTGAAGTGGGTTTCTTGTAGATGGCATATATATGGGTCCTCTTTTTGTATCCAGTCAGCCTGTCTCTGTCTTTTTGTTGGAGCATTTAATCCATTTACATTTAAGGTAACTATCAATATGTATGTTCCTATGATGGTTTTCTTAATGGCTTTGGGTTTGTTATTTTAGGTCTTTTCCTTCTCTTGTGTTTCCTGCCTAAAGAAGATCCTTTAGCATTTGTTGTAAAGCTGGTATGGTGGTGCTGAATTCTCTTAGTTTTCGCTTGTCTGTAGAGGTTTTAATTTCTCCATCGAATCTGAATGAGATACTTGCTGGTAGAGTACTCTTGGTTGTAGGTTTTTCCCTTTCATCACTTTAAATATGTTCTGCCACTCCCTTCTGTATTGTAGAGTTTCTGCTGAAAGATCAGCTGTTAACCTTATGGGGATTCCCTTGTACGTTAATTGTTGTTTTTCCCTTGTTGGTTTTAATATGTTTTCTTTGTATTTAATTTTTGATAGTTTGATTAATATGTGTCTTGGAATGTTTCTCCTTGGATTTATCCTGTATGGGACTCTCTGTGCGTCCTGGACTTGATTAACTATTTCCTTTCCCATATTAAGAAAGTTTTCAACTATAATCTCTTCAAATAGTTTCTCAGTCTCTTTCTTTTTCTCCTCTTCTTATGGGACCCCTATAATTTGAATGTTAGTGTGTTTAATGTTGTCCCAGATGGGTCTCTGAGACTGTCCTTAATTATTATTATTATTGTTTTTTTGCTGTATGCAAGCCTCTCACTGTTGTGGCCTCTCCCGTTGTGGAGCACAGGCTCCAGATGCACAGGCCTGGTGGCCATGGCTCACGGGCCCAGCAGCTCCGCGCCATGTGGGATCCTCCTAGACCAGGGCATGAACCCGTGTCCCCTGCATCGGCAGGCGGACTCCCAACCACTGTGCCACCAGGGAAGCCTGACTGTCCTTAATTATTTTCATTCTTTTTTCTGCTCTGCAGAAGTTATTTCCAGTATTTTACTTTCCAGGTTACTTATCCATTCCTCTGCCTCAGTTATTCTGCTATTGATTTCTTCTAGACAATTTTTAATTTCATTTATTGTTTTGTTTATCATTGTTTGTTTGTTCTTTAGTTCTTCTAGTCCTTGTTAAACGTTTCTTGTATTTTCTCCATTCTATTTCCAAGATTTTGGATCATCTTTACTCTGAAATGTTTTTCAGGTTGACTGCCTATTTCCTCTTCATTTGTTCAGTCTGTGGGTTTTTACCTTGCTCCTTCATCTGCTGTGTGTTTCTCTGTCTTCTCATTTTACTTAACTTACTGTGTTTTGGGGTCTCCTTTTTGCAGGCTTCAGGTTTGTATTTCCTGTTGTTTTTGTTGTCTGCCCCCAGTGGCTAAGGTTGGTTCAGTTGGTTTTGTAGGCTTCCTGGTGGAGGGGACTAGTGCCTGTATTTGGGGCAATGAGGCTGGATCTTGTCTCTGTGTTGGACAGGTAGGTACCATGTTTGGGATATCTGTGACTTCATTATGATATAAGACAGACTTTCTGCTAATGGGTGTGGTCATGTTCCTGTCTTGCTTGTTGTTTGGCATAAGGTGTCCAGCCCTGTAGCTTGCTGGTCATTTTCTGGAGCTGGATCTTGGGGTTGAGATGGAGATCTCTGGGAGAGCTTTCACTGATTAATATTACATGGGGCTTGGAGGTCTCTGGTCATCCAATATCTTGAACTTGGCTCTCCCACCTCAGAGACTCAGGCTTGACAACTGGCCAGGGCACCAAGACCCAGTCAGCCACACAGCTCAGAAGAAAAGTGAGAAGCAAAAGAAAGAAAGAAAAAATAAAATAAAATAAAGTTGTTAAAATAAAAAAAACATAAAAAATATTATTATAATTTTTTTAAAGTAATAAAAAAGATAAGAACAACCAAACCAAAAAACAAAGCCACCAATGATAACAAATGCTAAAAACTAAGCTAAGCTAACATAAATATCAGAAAATATTCAGTTGCATAGAGCAAACCCCAAGTCTACAGTTGCTCCCAAAGTCCATTATCCCAATTTTGTGATGATTTGCTGTCTATTCAGTTATTCCACAGACACAGGTTACATCAAGTTGATTGTGGAGATTTAATCTGCTTCTCCTGAGGTGGCATGGTGAAATTTCCCTTTCTCTTCTTTGTTCACATAGCTCTTGGGGTTCAGCTTTGGATTTGGCCCCACCTCTGCATGTAGGTTTTCCTCAGCTATCTGCTCTTTGCCAAGACAGGAGGAGGTTAAAGGAGCAGCAGATTAAGGGGCTCTGGCTCACTCAGCTGGGGAGAGGGAGGGGTATGGAATGTGGGACAAGCTTGCTGCGGCAGAGGCTGGTGTGACATTGCAACAGCCTGAGGTAAGCCCTGTGTTCTCCTGGGGAAGTTGTCCCTGGATCACGGGACCCTGGTAGTGGCAGGCTGCACAGTCTTCTGGGAAGGGAGGTGTGGATAGTGGCCTGTGCTTGCACACTGGATTCTTTTTGGCTGCGTCAGCAACGTTAGTGTTTCATGCCCATCTCTAGTGTTCATGCTGATAGTCATGGCTCACTCCCATTTCTGAAGCTTGTTTAGGCTGTGGTCTGAATCTCCTCTTCTCCCACACCCTGAAACAATGATCTGACACTTAGAAAGTTCCAGACTTTTTTCCCGGATTCCATCCCAGCTAGCTGTGGTACACTAGCCCCCTTCAGGCTATGTTCATGCCACCAATCCCAGTCTTCTCCCTGGGATCTGACCTCCTAAGTCTGAGCCTCAGCTCCCAGCCCCCACCCTCCCCTGTCCGTGAGAAGGCAAGCCTCTCAGGCTGGTAAGTGTTGATTGACATGGATCATCTTTGCAGGAATCTCTCCGCTTTGCCCTCTGCACCCCTATTGCTACACTCTCCTTCATGGCTCCGAAGCTTCCCCCTCACCATGCTACCCCCAGTCTTCATCAGTGAAGGGGTTTCCTAGTCTGTGGAAACTTTTCCTCCTTCACAGCTCCCTCCCAGAAGTACAGGTCTGGTCCCTATTCTTTTGTCTCTGTTTTTTTTTCTTTTGCCCTACCCAGGTATGTGGGGGAGTTTCTTGCCTTTGGGGAAGTCTGAGGTCTTCTGCCAGTGTTCAGTACGTGTTCTGTAAGAGTTTTTCCATATGTAGGTGTATTTTTGATGTATTTGTGGGGAGGAAGGTGATATCCATGTCTTATTCCACCACAATCTTGAAGGTTCCTCTCCCATGTATTTTTATGTGTAGGATTATTCTCTTCCTTTGGTTAGTTTTCAATACTTTTTTCCATAAAAAATTTAGCTACAATCTAATATTTGTTTTTATATATGTATAAACAGTGCCTTCTGGTTTTTCTTGTTGCCAGTCCACTCTATTATGTGCATAATAAGCACATAAAGCACATATTGTGATTTAAGAAAAATGGAGAAACATACAAAGAGATGCTTATATCTGAAATGGAACATTGAGCTTCAGGTAGGGTGGTTTTCAGAGAGAAAACATACTTGGGTAATTGACTTTACAACATGTAAAATTATACAAATGTATGTTTGAAACAAGCTGAAAAAAATTCTAAGCCAAATAATGGTATGCTGTGTCTTCTAGACTGACTATATAAAAGCCACAGGGGAGAAAAATAGAAATTCAGTTAATGGTGGGATTAATTAGGCAGGTACTGAAAGCTGAATGAATGTCAGAGTAATGTCTATGCCTAGAAATCAAGAATATAATGAGATGTATAATAATGATAACAGAAAAAAGAATAAAAGAGGGGGGAGTTGTCATGAAGAGTCCAAAAACTAGGAATTGTGAATGTACTTGAATTCACTCTCCTTCTGATACCTGCACTGTGGATCAATGAGATTGCTTGCTGCATGACCAATGTGTTATTGGCCAAGAAGTGATCTGAACGAGTCCCCTACAGCACCCAGATCAGTTTGTTAAATGTGGCACCAAGAAAATCACTAAAACCAAGTAAATTTCCTTAGAACATGAAGTAATATCAATAAAGTCACTGCCAGCCTTTGTGGATAAGCCAACTTTGAATACTGTATAAAAGAGTCATCCCAAGGAGAACCATTGGTCTCTCTCCTCCACTTGCCTCCTCAATCTCTTGACCTTAATCTCTCTATATATAGAATTATTCTCCAATTCCACAATATGCTTCATTTTCTTATCTCCATAATTTTTCACTGGCTGTTCCTACTACCAAGAATGTTCTTTTACCTATTCTAAAATTATATAAAACAGCTAGCTTGGTATTAGAAGGGTCTAGTTCTAATACCCATTTAATCATTTACTAATTTATGACCATAAAACAATTATTTAAACGTTCTGAGCTTATGTTTCTTCATCTAAAAATGGGAATAATGATAATACTTGCTGTATTAGATTTCTAGGGCTGCCATACAAACTACTATAAACTGGTTGGCTTAAACAATAGAAACATACTTTCTCTCAGTTCTGGAGGCTGGAAGTCTGAAATCAAGATGTTGTCAGGGTTGTTTTCTTCCAAGGGCTCTAATGGAGAATCTCTTCAGTATCTTCATCCTAGTTTCTGGTGGTTTTCCAGCAATCTTTGGCATTCCGTGGCTTGTGGCAGAATAACTTCAATCTTCACATGGCCTTCTCCCTGTTTCTCTGTCTCTGTATACAAATTTCTCCTTTTTATGAGAACACAGTCATATTGGATTAGGAGTCCATCCTACTTCAGTATGATCTCATTTTAACTAAACTCTTAACTAATTACATCTGCAATGACCCTACGTCTAAATAAGTTCACATTCTGACATCCTAGGGATCAGGACTTCAACATATGTATTTGCAGGGGACACAATACAACCTCTAACACCTAATTCACAGGGTTGTTGTGAAGAATCAACATCGGGTTTGACACACGATAAATGATGAAAAATTGCCTGATGCAAAGTGTTTCAGGTATTTTTTTCCTATTTATTGTTTGCATTCCTCTCTCTCTCTCTCTCTCTCTCTCTCTCTCTCTCTCACACACACACACACACACACACACACAGAGGAACTCACTCTTTTACTTTTTATGTAGCCAAATGTTTCCATTTTTTTTTTGTGTGTTTTCTAATTTGGCATCATTATGCTGCATTTCTCTACAAAGAGAATACCTCTTTCACCAGCCTTTATTTTATTTCTTTTTTTTTTTTTTTTTTTTATTATTAGTTTCTGCTTTATAACAAAGTGAATCAGTCATACATATACATCTGTTCCCACATCCCCTCCCTCATGCATCTCCCTCCCTCCCACCCTCCCTATCCCTCCCCCCCAGGCAGTCACAAAGCACCGAGCTGATCTCCCTGTGCTCTGCGGCTGCTTCCCACTGTCTATCTAGCCTACGTTTGGTAGTGTATATATGTCCATGCCTCTCTTTCGCTTTGTCACAGCTTACCCTTCCCCCTCCCCATATCCTCAAGTCCATTCTCAAGTAGGTCTGTGTCTTTATTCCCGTTTTACCCCTAGGTTCTTCATGACATTTTTTTTTCTTATATTCCATATATATGTGTTAGCATGCGGTATTTGTCTTTCTCTTTCTGACTTACTTCACTCTGTATGACAGACTCTAGGTCTATCCACCTCATTACAAATAGCTCAGTTTCGTTTCTTTTTATGGCTGAGTAATATTCCATTGTATATACCATATGATCCAGCAATCCCACTACTAGGCATATACCCTGAGAAAACCATAATTCAAAAAGAGACATGTACCAAAATGTTCATTGCAGCTCTATTCACAATAGCCCGGAGCTGGAAACAACCTAAGTGTCCATCATCGGATGAATGGATAAAGAAGATGTGGCACATATATACAATGGAATATTTTATTTCTTATAGCAGCAAAACATTGTGTGACAAGGGAATCATTGACACAGGTTATGCTTTACAAGTAACATAATTCTGTTTGTCTTTTCTACAACATTTTTACTGTCTCAACCACATAAAGGCAGTTTGAAAGCTAAACCTACCATCCTGAAAATGAACTGGATTTATAAAATGGGTCGTTTGTTAGACAACAGCCTTCGTCAATAATACAATGTTATTCTATACAGAGAAGGCAAGTTCCCACAGCAAAAGTTCCCCAAACTTTCCACTTTGCAAGGACCTGTTCATGATACTCTCATAAGAAATTGCTTTTGGTACAGAATTCACTGTAAGCTGTCAAAACAAATGTGAAAATTTCTGGCATAAAAGTCATGGTTAATACACATCTTGTTGCCACAATGACAGCTGGAGCAAGCAGAGTTGTCCATTATGAAAGGATCAACATTCAATGGATTTTAACAAAAAGCCCTTAGAGAATCATGAGGTCTCAAAGTGTGGCATAGATGCTTAAAATGAAAATGAAAATGAATATAGATGGTAAACATTTCAGGATGAGTCAAATGTATAATTTCATGCCTTTTGTTTCTTTATTATAGACCTGGCTTTCATGTAAATGCATAGGAACTGTGGCAAAATTAAACAATTTAAATGCTTTATTCCTGAACCACATGAGAGGTTCTAGTAGCCCCCTTCCAAAACGTGAGACAGCATATTGTTATGAGAATGAAGTAATATAGTTCATGTAAAATCTTAGCACAGTGCCCAGCTATGAGACTTTTCTTATTTATCACTGCCATCATCACCATTATATTAGAGATCATTTTTACAAAACATCTAAATTCAAGTTTGTGCTTTTTGCTTATTACCTAAAAAAGACTACAAATAAAAGAGAAATCTCTAAAAGAACATTTGTTTTTAGAAATTGAAAATGTTTGCAGTTCTTCTTTCTCTTATCACTGCTTTCTCAACTGTCCAGTATCTCTGAATAAATCCTCTCTTCTGTTTGTGTGTCACCTCAAAGCATACAAAATTCTAGAAGGCATTTTGGGATTATGTGCATGTCACGGATGAAGTCCCTGAGAATCCACAATACTTCTCAAAAACATTGACAATATAACAAGAATAATTTAAAATATAAATACTGCAGAGTCTAGTGGAACGAATGATGAAATTTTTGAAAGCACAACCACATACAGCACAGGAGCAATGATCAGATAAACAGTAGTGATTTTTGACAGAACCTTTTATTTCAAATAGTCTCAAGGTAGCCACCATTAATTAGGAGCTAGGGGAATAGGCAGAGCATAGAGGCCAGAAAGTTAAAGATGAGTTCTGAGCTTTATAAATAATGTTTAGTCAAGCCTTTGGCTGTATTTACTTGTGCATGAGCCTGGCCAGAAGCAAATACATTGAGGTTCTACCAAGTTTTGAAAATAATATTTCTAAAGAACTGATAAGTCAGGCTTATAATAGCCTTTCCTGTCAAATTACCGCAGCAGTCTCCTGCTTCCAAACCCCCACCAATAGGAATGAAACTGCTAAAGTTATGTGAACCCCAGGAAGAACAGCCTTGTCAATGCCCAACTTGGTATGACCATGAGAGAAAATGGACAGATGTATCTCTTAGATGGAAGAGCCAGAGGTTATGTAGGGAAATTGAAGGCAGAACAGGGGTCATCAGATGAGTTAATCATAGAATGTACTCCATTGTTAAGACAAGGAACTCTCACTGTTTCTTCCAAACAGGTTAAGCAAATTGTTCTGGCCCAGTAGTGGTTGTATAATTCCCATTTTTTTCTCTTTTCAAATGGAAGTTTTTATTGCATCTACATCTTTCCTTCTTATACTTTCCCCATCATATATTAGGTGTTCTTGGAATGGAGGAGTAGATAAATGTATTTAATTTACAATTGATCAAACCACAGAAGCTACATGGAAACCTGGTAAAGAGGGCTGTATGTTACTTGGGCTTTGAGCTCGATGCACCTACCACATGCAGAAACTGGGTTGTTACCTTTTGGCAGAGAAATAAGTACTTTTATTAGTGGAAGGAGGACCTGTAAAGATGTGGGTAGTTAAATAGGGGCTGTCACAGAGACTGTATTGGCTATCAAATATTTCATTTCACCTTCATCTTTAAAACAGAATTCTCATTTTTCTCTGGGCTGGTTTTATTCATTGCTTGAAGTATGCATTTTTCTAGCTTCTTTGGAATCTAAAATGGGTAAGGAAATGTAAACAAAAGTTACTGGGTAAGGCTTTTAGTGATTCCTTTAAGGTGGTTAGCCCAGACCTAAGGACTGCCATTTTACTTTTCACACTTTATTTCCAACCTGGAATACAACCATTGTGGTTGGAGTCCTGCAGCCTTCCTGTGACTTTGAAATTAGAAATAACACACCAAAGATGGTTGGCAAAAAGGGAGAAAATTCTGGATCCTGACCAAGAGGGTCTTAATGTTCCCTTCAGAATGACTAAACTTTAGACAATTTCTTCCTGGCTCTAAGCCCTTGATCCCCTTTTTCTTACCACATTTATTTTAGAAATTTTGTAATTGCAAATCCTATCTTGTTCTTTTGAAATGTATATGAATCTCCTTGAAAGCCTCTGTCAAGTTTTAAGACCCAAGAGATGTCTTTCCCAAGGACCTGGGAACCAGCTCTTTGAAATGTAAATATCAAAGGAAAATGGAGCCCCATCTATCAGTCTCTGTGAAAAGATAGGAGCCTAACTTCAGTGGGTGTCTTACTCCAAGTAAAACTAACTCCTTCCAGGAAGAGAGGAGAAAGTGTGATTTTCCTATGTGTAAAGCTAATTAACAAACACTGATGACCCTAACTCTTAAAATCTCTCCTGATCTTTGTTTCAGCAGAACTGAATATCCAGACTGGCCTGTACTCTTTCCTTTATTGTTGGCAATAGTATCTGAATAAATCAACTTCTGTCTGCTCATCTTGTCCAGTACTATTTTTCTTTAACAATCTCTAATGACTTTATGGAATCACATGTCTCTGGACTGCCTAGCTCCAAACTTCTTTGACATAATAAAATAAATTTCTGATTTGTTAAAGTCACTGTAGTCAGGACACTATTACAAGTAGCTAAAAGTGATTTCCAATTGATTGGAAGTTTTGAGATGCAAGAGTGAGTAACAAAACTGGTATATATATGGACAAGTCTACTGCTGTCTTTAGAATATATTCTGAGAGTGGACCAATCATAGTTAAATATTCTAATCTCCTTTTATTTTCCAAGAGAAGGGTACAAAATATTAATTTAATTAGAACCTTATAAATTTACATATACATGCTAAATTTCAAAAGTAACTACCAAAAGACTAAATATGGAAGCATGTCGCTGTCAAACCTATGGAAATAAAACTTAGAATAAGGAAACAGGGACTTAATTAATCTAACAGAAAGTCAGTAAAATATAAATAAATACTAAGTGTACAAAAATCCAGAGAGATAGAATGCACAAAATCAGATAATCTTCCATCAGATGCTAACGATGTGAGAAGCTGGATGATTGTGGCTGTCATTTAACAGTGGATTTGTATATTAAATCATCACATTGTACATTTAAAAATCACATTTACAGCTTAAATACATACAATTTTAATTTGTCAATCATACCTCAATAAAGCTGGAAAGAAAAATAAAAGTTCTATATTTAGGGGATCTAAAAAGTAATCTTGGAATACATACTGTAAAACTTTATGAAACTCACAACCAACCACACTCTTCTTTCAGTAACTGAGAAGTTAAGCAGAAGAACACACACACACACACACACACACACGATGTGCACAGTGTAATTGGGCTTAAATTAACATATTCAGGAATCCTTATATAACAAAAATCAGAGACTATAAATTTTTCTCAAACACACATGGAACTCTTACAAATAATATCTGCATTTTAGGTTGCAAAGGAAGCTTTAGTTCAACTTGATTTAGCATTAACTGAAAAAAAATGTATATATAGGGAAATTGAAATAAGATATGTTCCCTCCTTGCTGTGGTCCTTAAGGTTTTAACTGCTAATATTTCTTGGTCCACAATCCAATCTTATAAATAAAGAAAAAACAGAATCCGTTCTGAATTTTAGGGACGATCTGGTCTATCCCTAACTTGTAAGGAATATTCAAGAGTAGAAGAGGGAGAAGACATTTCCACTGACCTCTCCAATTTCTCTACAGATGTTCAAGAACTTTTAGTAAATGGAATCACTAAAAACCAGAACATTGCCTGGCCTTCTCCTTCTTCAAGTAAGTTTCAGGATATAGAAGAACATTTGAGGATAGAATTGATCAAAAAAAGGGAAAACTCCGGGAAAAACTAGTGGTCCTCCAAATTAAACAATTAAATAACTCATGAAATAAAAGTCTAAGTGAAAATATCCAACTGAAAAATAGATAAGAGCATTTGACAATATTGCAAGAGAAAGGACCATTGGAAAATTAATTGCCCAACATTGGCTCAATGACATAGAAAATGGAAAGGGGATGACACCCTTTTCCTAAGTGAGGGTGGCCCAAGGAAGTTGTCCATTCTCTGTGTCCACAATTACCACAGTCTTCTAAAGGGAAAATATCTCTACTATTATTGGGACAAAGGATCCTTTTCTTAATAGACAAACAAGCAATAATTTGATCATTAATCCTACCATCATTCTGTCACCTCTTCCTTGGAATAATCATGCTGTCTCACTGGAAACAATTTTAATTACTCTTCAAACTCCATCTTATCACAAACATTTTCAGTCTTCTTAAGCCACTCAAGTTGTCAGAAAGCCTTTTTGATCCCATTAATCTAGTGGAATGAGATATGTTTTGTTTATGAAGTGTCTTTAAATGTGAATAGAATAGATTTCTTCTGGAAAACCCAGAAGAAGAATCCCCAGCCATTTGATGACACAGATTGACCACCCACTTTCTGATACTTCCCTTACTGGTATTTTAGGATGTAAGTTTGTCCCATATAGTCTCTGAGACAAAGGTGGCTCAGATGTGGGATACATACACATACCCTTAAAAGTCTCAATTGAACTGACTGTGCCTTTATGAAAACTAGCCCCATGCTCACTGAAAAAACTGTGGACCATCCCCCAAGGACTCGTTATTTCCTCTGTTATCCGTAGTAACACTCCTTTCTGTCTGTCAAATAAGCAAATGGGTGAGGATATTGCTCTGTACAAGGCTTACGAGTCCTTGATAGGTTTGTACATCTTTACTTCCCAGTGGTACCAACTCTTAAGTCATCCTCTGGTCAATTCTCAAGACAGATGCTTATCTTACAGTAGAGGATCTATTTTCAATATTACAGCCAGCTTCATGAGTTTTCAGTCTGTGTGGTATCATAAGCCTCATGCTGAGAAGGGCCCTGTGCTTGGTTTCCAGCTGCTGTGACCATGTTCAATTTTTAAAGAATGTTTGAACAACGAGCTCCTCATTTTCCTTTGCACTGGGCCTCACAAATTAAGTTCCCAATCCTGGTCATCATTCAAAGAATGATTCATACATCTAGACTTGTACTATTTACTTACAGACATAGTGGGGAAACAACAGTATATGTGGACAGTAATTTCTTAAGATTTGAGAGATGTGCTCTCTTACTTTTCTGCCATAATCTTAAAGATAAACTCCAATTTTGTCAGATTCAAGTGTATTACGTATGCCATGCCAGCACACAATGAAAACTGGGAAAGTCAATTACCAGATGCCCCATACATACGGGAATCCATGACTTGGCCTATCCATGACTTGGCTCTTTTTATAGGCTGATATGGCTAAACACTGCAACGGAGTAAATCAGAATACTGAAGTTTATAATCAACAGTTGCCGGTGACTTTTCTCAATGATAAACCATAGGAACCACTGCATGTCCTTCATCTTGGAGACTTGGTTTACTAGAAATGACACCAACATAAGAAATAAGAATACTCTTGAACCTCATAAAACCTGATAAAATACTGCAGGAAATCTCCAAGAAATAGAATCTTGTCATGTTCCTCATTTAAAAGGGCATTACATACCTCATCCGTATTAAAAATGTTTGCTCTTGGGCTTCCCTGGTGGCACAGTGGTTGAGAGTCTGCCTGCCGATGCAGGGGACATGGGTTCGTGCCCCAGTCTGGGAAGATCCCACATGCCATGGAGCGGCTAGGCCTGTAAGCCATGGCTGATGAGCCTGCGCGTCCGGAGCCTGTGCTCTGCAATGGGATGGGAGAGGCCACAACAGTGAGAGGCCCACGTACCACAGGAAAAAAAAAAAAGTTTGCTCTGTGAAAGACCCTGTGAAGAGGATAAAATGACAAGTTACAGAGTGGATTACAGTATTTGGAAACCACATATTCAGCAAAGGAATTGCATTTAAAATATGTTAAGAACTCTCAAAAATCAACTATAAAGCAAACAAAGAAAAACAATCCAATTATAAAGTGATCAAAGACAAGAGCATACATTTCACTAAAAACAACAAACAGATGATAAATAAGCACATTAAAAAGTGTTCAGCATCATTAACCATTAGGGAAATGTAGATTAAAACGATAATGGTATACTATTACACACTATTAAAATTACTAAAATAAAAAAGTACTGGCAATATCAAATATGGTGAGAATCACTCACAGGTTGCTGTTGAGAATATGAAATAGTGTAATAACTTTGGTAGCAGTAAAATGTAATGAAATATCCTTACATGCAATAGTTTGGATGAATCTGGAGGTAATTATGCTGAGTCAAAAAAAGAAGTCAATCTAAAGGTTATATGCTCTATGTAATATATGTATGTATAGTTACATACTCTACAATTTCACCTATATAATGTTCTTCAAATGAGAAGAATACAGAAATGAAGAACATATTAGTAACGGCCAGGTGTTCAGAACAGGTCAGATAGATGTGGAAGTTAGATGGGTATGACTGTATAAAGACAACACCAGAGATCCTAGCAGTCATAGAATCATCACTGTATTAATGTTGATATCCTGGTTGTGACTTTGTACTAGAGTTTTTCAAAATGTTACCCTTGGGAAAAATGAGTGAAGGATACACAGACTCTCTCTGTAGCATTTCTTACACTGCAGGTAAATATATAATTATCTCAAAATAAAAAGTCAAAAAATATGTTCTTTCACATATTCTCCTGAAATTGTTACCATGATACACCTTAGAAACTAATTTTTCTAGCTTTTCATGTTGCCCATTTTCCAATCAAGAAAGGCTCAAATCAGTAATTTTGGAATATTAAAATAAGATGAAGTCAAAGCTGTCTCTTGAGATTCATACTCGGGTTGTAATTTCAACTAAGTTTATGGTCTGATAATTAATGCATGTCATTAAATTAAGCAATTTATTATGTCCCTAGTGGCTTATTATTAATAATCTCTGTTCAGTTCCAGTTCTTTGCTGTGAGTAACAGTGTTATATTTAAATGTTTTGGCTGACCTTCCTTTTTATTTAGCAGATATAAGGTTATTAAACTAGTTATGAAGAAATATGACATATTTAATTGATCTGATAATTGGTATCTTTGATTCTCTAAAGGAATAATTGTGCTGACTCTCATTCAGATCAGTGTGGAAAGGAAGAGGAAATCAGTATTCTTACAAGAGGGTAATGCAGTGCTACAGAAACAATCATCTTGCTCAGGGGGGCTGTAAACAAGACTGGGTGGCTAAAGATGTAGTGACATTTGTGGTGTGGTAAAAAGAATACACTCAGTTCTACAACTAAAATATAGGAATTTCCTGCACATAGAAATGAAAAGAACGAGAACAGCTATGGCAATCTTGTGCAATACAAACATGGTAAGAAATCTTGTTCGACCAGTGAGCAAAAGTTACTACAAAGCCACAACAATTTAGACAGTGTAGAATTTGTACACAACCAGACAAAAAGTGAAGGCATTTCTGTTGAGTATATACTCTTTTTATTCTCTTTCACCCTCACTAGGTTTTTGTTTGCTTGTTTGTTTGTTTGTTTTTACTTTCTTCCTTCTTTACCTCCTCATCCTCCTGATTTGTGAATATTGTAGTGACCTGGAACTCGGACTTCAGGCTTTTTTTACACTCATTTTTAACATAATTTCAATGTTCTATCTTTTAGTATCACCTATAAGCTTATAACTCATGATTTTATATCTTCAGCTTAACATCTCTCAATCATCTGTACAATATATCCACCACATAGCTAACAGACATCTCAAACTTAATTGTCCCAAATCACTTCTGATTCTCAATTCTGTGGTAGACACCACTCTTTGTCTACTGGTGTTCATTCTCCCTGTCTGCCTTTTTGTAACAGAAACTCCTGAGTTTTCTTGTGATTAGGACATATATTTATATTCTCATATTTTATTTCAGCTAATTGTTGCTGTAGGACAAAACTAAGGCCACTAGAATGTCAATGGAAGTGCTGTGTTCAACCTCTAGGTAGTCTTAACGATGTCCTGAAATATACTTTTCCCTTTACTGAGCTGGATTTGAGATATGGAAGTGAGCCATCTCTACTTATGAGCAACAAGACAGCCCCCTGGAAAACTATACAACAATGAGATGAGAAGGAGCCTGGGTCTCAAAATGACTCCTGAGCAGAACCATCTTTCCAGTCTTGTATGGCTTCTCCTGCTATGTTTTGTGAGACAGAACTAAGCTTTTCTCTTAAACTACTGTTTATTTGGTGTCTTTATTCTCACACTGTACTCTGTAACGTAATTCATACACCCTTCAAACCTAGTCCCACCTCATTTTTCTTCATCCTTGACTCCTCTCACACTCCATCTTCAAGCCCTCATCATATTCTGTTGGGTCTAGTTTCAAAATAGATTCCAAATTTTACTATTCTGTACCTACTTCCATTGTCTGAATTACCATGATATGTTACCTGGATTATGGTATTCATATCCTAAATGCTCTTTTATTGTTTTGTTTCTGTCTTCCTCAAATTTATTTTCAGTCTAACAATTTATTTTGAAACACATCAAATCATATCACTCCCATGCTTAATTGCCTCCAGTGGTTCTACTTTACAACATTCTTACAAAAAGCCTACATGGTATACCCTACTTCTACCTCTGTGAACTCATTTTTCATCATTCTACTCCTTACTAACATGTCTTCACAGATTATGGCCAATTTGTTTAGGAGTTTTCCAGCTTAAGAACCTCCATTTGTTTGAAATTGTTTCATGAAAGATATCCACATGGTTCACTCTATCACTTTTTACTTTATTTTATGAATTTTTTTTACTGAAAAAAAATATATTCCCATATAGGTTATTACAAAATATTGAGTATAGTTCCCTGTGCTATACATTTGACCTTCTTTTTTAAATCTATTTTATATTTAGTAGTGTGCATATGTTACTCTCAAATTCCTAATTTATCCCTCCCCTCTCCAACTTTTCCCCTTTGGTAATGATAAGTTGTTTTTTATATCTGTGAGTCTGTTTTTGTTTTTTGAATAACTTTATTTGTATCACTTTTTAGATTCCACATGTAAGTGGTATCGTATGATATTTGTCTTTTCTGTCTGACTTATTTCACTTAATATGACAGTCTCTAGGTCTATCCATGTTGCTGGAGATGGCATTATTTCATTCTTTTTTATGGCTGAGTAGTATTTCATTGTGTGTGTGTGTGTGTATGGTACATCTTCTTTATCCATTCATCTGTCGATGGACATTTAGGTTGCTTCCATGTCTTGGCTATTGTAAATAGTGCTGTAATGAATATTAGGGTGCATGTATCTTTTTGAATGAACTCCATCACTTTCTTTAGATCTCACCATAAGCATTATCTTATCAGTGAGGTCTTCCCTATAAAATATCAACTCCACATCATTTTCTCTTACTACTTATTTTCATTACTCTGTTTTATTTTTCTCCATAGCATATCACTTTTTGACTTATAATGAGTTAACTCTTTATGGTTTTATGTAAACTTTATAAAGACAGGGCTATTTTGTTTGAATTCCCGGTCTCCTGCTATATTTCATGTCTAGAAAATTGCCTGAATCATAGTAGCCACTCAATAAATAAGGTTTAAATTAATTGAGTAAGTAATAATGAACATATGTTCAATAAGCTATGAAACAACTATAACAAATGATATTACTGAAGAACACCTAATTATACAAAAATAATCCAGGAAAGCTGGGGGTGGGGATAAATTGGGATTGACATATACACACTACTATATATAAAATAGATAACTAATAAGGATCTACTGTACAGCACAGGAAATTCTTCTCAATACTCTGTAGTGACTTATATGGGAAAATAATCTAAAAAAGAGTGGATATATGTTTGTGTGTAACTGATTAATTTTGCTGCACAGCAGAAACTAACACAACATTATAAATTAACTCTACACCAATAGTTTTTTAAAGTAATTAGATTGCTAAAAAATAATCATAAATAATCATTAAAAAGTGCTAATTTAAAAATATAATATTTAAGTAAAATTAGTTTGATAAAAAAATGAATAATGGCTGTATAATATGTCCCTTGCATGTATCACTTCCAAAGAACCCAATGACTTTACATCCATTAATGAACAAAAGTGACTTCATGGAAGCTTTGGGGTCCAGGTAGGAGATTGTGAGCGTCTAATGCAGTCCAAGACCAAAGAGATCTATTTTGAGAAGGCAGGCCCATGCCCAGGTGACTGACTCACTGACTGTGGTCCCAGCTATAGACTTGGAAACAGCTCTGTATCCCTGAAGGCTTAGCTGTAGCCCCGTTTGTAACCATCCTGTCACCAGCACCATGCCCCAAGGGACTTGGGAGGAGTCATTCCCAATTGTTCCTTGGGCAATGGACATATAGGACTTTGTCCTGGCTGTGGACCCTGAAGTGGCTTGTGAATGAGCTCCAACCCCTCTTGGCTGTGGACCATAAAACTCAGTCAGACTGTAGATTCTGAAAGGGTCCTTTAACTGGACTTTAGCCTATCCCAGCCACAATCTGATAAGTCTGGCTGGCTCAGGAACCCACTAGGATAAACTCCCATATGCATCCACAGAGATCCTTAAAGGCCCTATATGCAGCTCAGACTTCCAAACAGCCACAGTCTGCTAGTCTGCCAGCAGTACTGAGGGTCTGGTGTCCCAGTGGGAGATACTTTATTGATGGCCCTGGAGATCTTGAAAGGGCCCTACACGTGACTTCAAACACCTCATAGCCACAATCTGCCAGGAATCCTAAGGGTATACAGGGTATCAGTGGGAGACATTCCCACCTACAACCCCATAGAAATTCTGAAAGGATCTACATTGTGCTGAGCTCCTTCACACCATAGTCCATGAACTGTCCTATTGGTACAGAAACACAGAAGGAGTTACATGCAGATGAACCCCCATAGATCTTGAAGAACCATGAACTCAGCTCCAAACACCTCACAGCTTCATTCAGCCAATAGACCTGCCAGCACAAGGATCCAGTAGGACACACTCCTGTCTGTGATACTGGAGATCCTGAAAGGACCCTGTAATTAGTTTCTGGTCCTTCCAACCACAGTCCACAAGAATACTGGTGGACCAGGGAAGTAGTGGGAGGCATCTAAGAAGATTCTGAAATGGTCCTATACTTGACTTCAACCCTTCCAATCATGGTCAGGGACAAGTCTAGCCTGACCAGAGAGGTAGTGGGAGACATGCTCATTTGAACCTCCAGAGCCAATCTTGGCTGTGTAACCCAAAATTGCCCTAGGGCTTAATTCTAGTCTGACTGTCTCAGTCAGTCTAGGACCATTCCTGCCCACCCAGAAACACTTTCAGTGATAAGGCAGCAGCCCTCACAGAGACCTGGCAGAAACCACACTTCCCATACACCTATTTAAAGGCTTGCTGTCTAAGTATCCAATAGTGGACAGTGAAACAGACTTTTGTCCCAGCACCATCCTACTGAACAAGGTACTGGAAATGGTCCCATCCACCCAGGGACCTGAGAGAATTCACACCTTCCCAAGCCCCTGGTAAGAAGCTCACCAACCATAAACCCTGCTTCAAACCCAATATCAGCCTCAAACTAGCTTCAACCTAGCATAACTGCAATTCTGGATGAAATCCTAACAGCCTAAGAAGCAGACAGAAGGAGCACTTTACCTGCTAAGGCCAGTCTTAAGAATAGAATAAGAGTTTACTCCTTCAAATGCATAAACACAAATGCAAAGCTACATTGATTATGAAGAATTGGGCAAATATGACACATTCAAAGGAAACTAAGTTCCAGTGACTGCCCCAAAGGAATGGAGATCTACAAATGTCTTGACAAAGAATTCCAAATAATCATCTTAAAGCAGTTCAATGAAATGCAAGAGAACACAGATAAACAGCTAAACAAAATTAGAAAAACAATGCATAAACAAAATGAGGAGTTTAATAAAGACATAGAAACTATTAAAAAAAATACAAAAAACACCAGAAATCCTGGAACTAAAGAGTACAATGACAGAACTAGAAAATTCAATACAGAGCTTCAACAACCAACTTGATCATACAAAAGAAAGGATCAGAAAACATGAAGAAATATCATTTGAAATGAGCCAGTTAGAGAGAATCAAAGAAAAAAAAGAATGAAAAAAAATGAAGAAGATCTATTTGAATCAAGCAAATGGACAAGCAAGTGGACATTCATACCATGGGACTCTCAGATGGAGAAGAGAGAGAGAGAGAGAGAGAGAGAGAGAGAGAGAGAGAGAGAGAGAGAGAGAGAAAGGGGCAGAACAATTATTTGAAGAAATAATATTTGAAATCTTCCCAAATTTAGTGAGAGTTATGAACAATCAGGTACAAGACATGATCAAACCAAAGATTACTACAAAGTACTATAATCAGAATGTTAAAATCAAGGACAAGGAGAGAATTTTGAAAGAAATAAGAGTAAAATGATTCCTCATATACAATGGAACCCCCACAAGCCTATCAAGAGATTTATCTGCAAAAATCTTACAAGCTACAAGAGAATGTGATGATATATTCAAAGGGCTGAGAGAGAGAGAAGAAAAAAAATACCCCAAAAAACCAAACAAACAGAAAAACAAACAAACAAAAATACTGCCTACCAAGAATATTATACTCAGCAAAACTTTCCTCAATAAATGAGAGATAGAGATATTTCCAAAAATGAAAGAGAGAGATGTTTCTAGATATTTTGAGGTAAAAGCTAAGAAAATCCAACCCCCTAGACCTGCCTTAAAAGAAATGCTAAAGGGATTTCATCAAGTTAGAATGAAAAGATGCTATGTAACAACATGAAAACATATAAAAGTATGAAACTAGTAAGAGTACAGAATATGTATTCCTAATACCTAATACTGTGTAAATCACTTTTATATTTAGTATAGAAGTTCAAAAACAATAACTTTAAATAAACTATACAGGATCATATGGTACTTCTATTTCTGTTTTTTTAAGGAAACTCCATACGTTCTCCTGAGTGGCTGTACCAAGTTACATTCCCACAAACAGTGTAGAAGGGTTCCCTTTTCTCCTCACCTTTGCCAGCATTTATTATTTGTAGATTTTTTGATGATGGCCATTCTGACAAATGTGAAGTGACATCTCATTGTAGTATTGATTTGCATTTCTCTAATGATTAGTGATGTTGAGCATCCTTTCATGTGTTTTTTGGCAATCTGTATATCTTCTTTGGAGAAATGTCTATTTAGGTCTTCTGCCCATTTTTGTATTGGGTTGTTTGTTTTTTTTTTTTATATTGAGCTGTATGAGCTTTCTGTATTGACATATTTCAGAGATTAATCCCTTGTCAGTTGCTTCATTTACATACATTTTCTCCTATTCTGAGGGTTGTCTTTTCATTTTGTTTATGGTTTCTTTTGTTGTGCAAAAGCTGTTAAGTTTAATTAGATCACATTTTTTTATTATTGTTTCTATTTTCATTACTGTAGGAGGGGGTCAAAAAATATCTTGTGATTTATGTCAAAGAGTGTTCTGCCTATGTTTTCCTCTAAGAGTTTTACAGTGTCCACATTACATTTAAATCTTTAAGCCATTTTGAGATTATTTTTGTGTATGGTATTAGGGAGCATCTAATTTCATTCTTTTACATGTAGCTGTCCAGTTTTCCCAGCATCATTTATTGAAGAGAGTGTCTTTTCTCTGTTGTATATTCTTGCCTCCTTTGTCATAGATTAGGTGACCATAGGTGCATGGGTTTATCTCTGGGATTTCTATCCTGTTACATTGATCTATATTTCTGGTTTTGTAAGTCAGACACAAAAAAACAAATAGCATATGATATCACTTATATGTGAAATCTAAAAAAGCATAAAAAATGAACTTATTTACAAAGCAGAAGTAGAGTCATGGATGTAGAAAACAAACTTATGGTTACCAGGAGATAAGGGGGGTGGAGATAAATTGGAAGATTGGGACTGACATATACACACTACTATATATAAAATAGGTAATTAATAAGAACCTGCTGTATACCATATAATGTTAAAAAAAGAGTGGATATATGTATATGTATAACTGATTCACTTTTCTGTACACCTGAAACTAACAAAACATTGTAAATCAATTATACTCTAATAAAATTTTTTTTACAAAATAAAGTAACTGCCAAACTATTCTCCAAAAAATAAATAAATAAAACTTGTTGAATTCATTGAAAAAAAAAACAAAGAAAATCGCTAGATTTATATCAGTTATGGAAAGATGCAAGCGTTCTTAAATGGCATTTGTAGTTCCCTTATATTTTTTCCAGTACTCTCTGTGCTACAAAAGAAGTCTTTAAATTACTAAAATTTAAATACAATAAAGAGTAGTTTCCCACTTAGATGGCAAGTCAACACATCCTGGTACTATACCCTATAGATAATCTAAATTAAAATATATATATATATATATATATATATATATATATATATATATATATATATATATATATATATATATATATATATATATATATATATATATATATATATATATTTATGTATGTATGTTTTATTCAACATTTTTAAACAATCCCCCAAAACTTAAAAATAAAAACCCTGCAGTCCCTGGTTTAAAAAAGTATAAATACCTAGAACAATTTGTTGATGGATGCACAATATAAAAACATGTAAAGTATGACATCAATAACACAAAATGTGGACTAGAAGTAAAAGTGTAGAGTTTTTGTATGTGATTGAAGGTAAGTTGTTATTGGCTTAAAAGAGACTGTTATGTCTACAAGTTTCTTCATGTAACTCTCATAGCAATCTCAAATAAAATAAGAACTATTGCAGTTATACAAAGGAAAAAGAGAAGAGAATTAAAGCATACCACTACAAAAAAAAAAAATCCAAAGAAGACAATCATAGAAAAATTAAAAAAAACCGGAAAGTCAGAAAACAATTAATAAAATGACAATATTAAGTCCTTGCCAATCAATAATTACATTAAATGTAAATGGACTAAATTCCCCAATCAAAAGATACACAGTGGCTGAATTCATTAAAAGATAAGATCCAACAATATTTTGTCTATAGGAAATTCACTTTAGCTTTTCAGACACACATAGGTTAAAAATGAAGGGAAAAAAAAACAGATATTCCATGCAAATTGTAATGAAACAAGAGCAGGAGTGGCTATACTTAGATATAATAAAATAGACATCTAGGCAGAATCGGTCACAAGAATAGTGACCAAGGTCAAAATGTAGTGATAAAGGGGTCATTTCTTCAAGAGCATATAACAGTTGTAAAAATATATGCACCTAACTTGGGAGCACCTAAATAGTCAAAGCAAATATTAACAGAAGTGATTGGAAGAAAAGACAACAATACAATAATAGTGAGATATTTTAATACCCCACATTCAATATTGAATATTTCATCCAGACAGAAAATTAATAAGGAAACAGCCAATCTGAACAATAGTATAGACCAAATGTACCTAGCAGACTTATATAGAAAGTTCTATCCAAACAGCACCAGAATACACACACTTCTCAAAACGAATGAAGCATTGTCCAAAAGAGGTTGTATATTGGATCACAAAGTAAGCTTTAGAAAATTCAAGAAGAATGAAATCATATCTGATATCTTTTCTGACCACAATTGTATGAAAATTAAAACATATAACAGAAGGATATATGAGTAATTTACAACTACATGAAAATTAAACTACACATACCTGAATAACCAATGGACCAAAGAAGAAATCAAAAGGAAAGTTAAAAATACCTTGAGACAAATTAAAATGAAAACACAACGTACCAAAATGCATGGGATACCACAAAAAGTTCTGAGAAAAGTTTATATTGATAAATGTCTACATTAAGAAACAAGAAAGATCTAAAATAAACAACCTAACTTTACACTCCAAGAAATTAGAAAAATAAAAATAATCTGAGCCCAAAGTTAACAAAAGAAAGGAAATTAAATATTAGAGCAGAAATAAATAAAATAGAGACTAGAAAGAAAATAGAAAAAATCAATGCAACTAATAGTTGGTTTTTGAAAAGGCAAACAAAATTGACAAACCTTTATCTAGACTAACTAAGAAAAAAAAAGAAGGAGAGAGGATTCAAACAAAACTATGAATGAAGGAAGGGACATTACCTCTGACACCACAGAAATATAAAGGATTATGGGAGGCTAATACAAATGTTTATACATCAACAAATTGGATGACCTACAAACATACCACTTATGAAGACTGAATCATGAAAAAGTAGAAAATCTGAACAGACCAATAACAAGCAAGGAGATTGAAAGTGTAATGAAGAAATCTCAAAAAAGGAAGGTCAAGAAACAGATAACTGCAGCTGGTGAATTCTATCATACCTTTAAAAAAGAATTAATACCAATTCTTCCCAAACTCTTCCAAAAATTTAAAAGGAGGAAACACTCCAAAACTCACTTTTTGAGGCCAGCATTACCCTGGTACTAAATTCAGAAAAGAAACTTAAAAAAAAAAAAAAAGGAAAATGAGAAGGCAATATCCCTGATAAATACAGAGGCAAAAATTCTCAGAAAAATTCTAACAAACTGAATTCAAGGGCACATTAAAAGGATCATACACCATGATAAGCTGGGATTTATTCCAGGGACACAAGGATGGTTTAACATAAGCAAATCAATAAATGTGGTACATCACAATAATAGAATTAAAGATACAAATCTTATAATCCTCTCAATTAATGAATAAAAGTATTTGACAAAATTCAACATTTGTTCATGATGACAGCTCTCAATTTATTAGGTACAGAAGGAACATATCTCAACATAATAAATGCCATATGTGGCAAGACAACTATTGCTAAAATTATAGTCAACAGTGAAAGATGAAATATTTTCCTCTAATATCAGCAACAAAACAAAGTCACCCACTCTCACCACTTCTCACCTTCATAATACTGGAAATTCTAGCCAGAGCAATTAGGCAAAGAAAATAAATAAAAATCATCCAAATTGGAAAAGAATAACTAAAATTACCTCTGTGATAGCAAGATCTTATATATAGAAAATCATAAATGCTCTACCACACAATTGTAAGAATTATAAATGAATTCAGTACACTTGCAGGATATAAAGTCACCATACAAAAATCAGTTGCACATCTACACACTAACAGTGAAATATCTGAAAAAGAAATAAAGAAAACAATCCCACTTACAATAGCATCAATAATAATAACATACTTAGAATAAACGTAAACAAGGAAGTGAAGTTCTATACATTGAAAACTAGAAGATATTAATGAAATAAATTGAAGTCACAAATAAATGGACAGATATCTCATGTTTGTGGATCAAAAGAATTAATATTGTTAAAATATCCATATTACCCAAACCATCTATACATTCCATGTAATCCCTATCAAAATTCCAATGACATTTTTCACTGTAATAGGAAAAACAATTCTAAAGTTTATATGGAACTGAAAAAAAACTAAATGGCCAAAGCAATCATGAGAAAGAAGAACAAAGCTGGAGGCATCACACTTCTGACTTCAAACTATACTATAAAGCTAGAGTAATCAAAAGAGTATGGTACTGGCATAAAATCAGACACACACACCAATAAGATAAAATAGCAAGCCTAGAAATAAACTCATGTTTAAATAGTTGACTAATATTTGACAAGGGAGCCAAAAATACTAAATGGATAGAAGATAGCATTTCCTATAAATGGTGGGGAAAATAGATATACACATACAAAAATTTTAAATTTTTGTACGTGTATATCCACTGCCATACACCACTCACAAAATTAATTTGAAATGTATTAAAAGCTTAAGTGCAAGATTTAAAACATAAATCTCCTAAAGAAAACAGGGAAAATCTTCTTGACATTGGTCTTGGCAACGATATTTTGGATATGATATCATAAGAACAGGCAACAAAAGCAAAAATAAATGAGTGAGACTACATCAACCTAAAGCTTCTGCACAGGAAAAGAAACAATCAACAGAATGAGGAGGAAACCCACAGAATAGGGTAAAATATTTGCAAACTGTAAATCAGATAAAGGGTTAATATTCAAAATATATAAATAATTCATAGAACTCAATAACAAAAAGAAAAGAAAAAAAATATTCAATAATCTTATTTTAAAAATGAAGAGAGGTCCTGAATAGACTTTTTTTCTGAAGAAGACATAAAAATGTCCAACAGGTACCCATAAAGATGTTCAACATCAATAATCATCAAAGAAATTCAAATATAAACCACAATGATATATCACCTCTTACATGTTAAAATGGCTATAGCCAAAAGGGCAAAGATAACAAGTGTTGGCCAGGATGTACAGAAAAGGGAACTCTAGTGCACTGTTGGTGGGAATGTGGATTGGTGTAACCACTATGGAAAACAGTATGAAATTTCCTCAAAAAAGTAAAAGTAGAACTGCCATATGATCCAGTAATTCCACTTCTGGGTATATATCCAAAGGAGGTGAAGTCACTATCTCCAAGAGATATCTGTATCCCCATGTTCTTTGCAGCATTATTCACAACAGTCAAGACATGGAAATAACCTAAGTGTTCACTGACACTTGGATAAAATGGTGTCATACATTATACAATGGAATATCATTCAGCCATAAAAAGATGGAAATCCTACTATTTGTGGCAACATGGATGGACCTTGAGGTTATTATGCTAAGCGAAATAAGTCAGACAGAGAAAAATAATACCATAGGATCTTGCCTATATGTAAGAACTAGAAAAACAAAAACAAACAAACAAACGAAAAAAAAACCCATAGCAACATTAGCTAGAATGGTGGTTACAAGAGGCTGAGGTTAGGGGAAAAGGGGAATTGATCACAGGGTACAAACTTCCAGTTATACAATAAATAAGTTCTGGGGATCTAGTGTACAGCAATAGTGACCATAGTTAACAATACTATACTTTAAATTTATTACAATACTTGAAATATTCAAATACTTATTTTAATACTTAATACAATATTGAACACATGAAAATTGCTAACAGAGTAGATCTTAAATGTTTTCACTACACACAAAAAACTGTAATTTTGTGAAGTGATGAATGTGTTAACTAATCCTACTGTAGTAATAATTTTAGCATATATATGTATGTTGTCATCATGCTGTATACCTTAAACTTATGCAATATTATGTCTATTGTATCTCAGTAAAGCTAGAAAAAAATAAGTATTTATGTAAGAAACATTTTGGTTGATGTAATAGCTACTGCTACTGAATCTTGCTAGCTATCAGAGAATGTTAAATGCATTATTTCATTTAATACATGCAACATTTTCTAATTGGGTTATATTGTTTTCCTTATTTTTCAAGTAATAAAACAAAAACCAATGCCTCAAAGATCAATGACTTGCCAAAGGTCACACAATTAAAATCTGTCTCACTAGTACTCCCCTAAACATCATCATTATACAAACCCTGAAAATACAGCCACAAAAATTAACAGTGGTTTTCTTTACTAAGTGGATTTATAATAGATTTCCTTTTTTATTTTTGTACTCTATATTAGAGTAATATAAAAAGAGTTTAGTAACAAAAATAAATAAATATTATTAATAACAAGGAAAGAAAATGATTAAAATACTTTTATAGAAGAAAGTGGAAAGTTGTTTTGGTTTGATAATTCACCATAAGAGGAATACAAATGGTCAAAAAATATATGAAAAATCTTTACCCAGCTTTCTTGTTTTTGTTTTATTTTATTTTAAGACAATTTTTAAAAATTTACTCTTGTTCCTGTATTGTTGAGACTCTATGTTCTTGCATTCTGTGGACAATATTAAAGTGTTCTCTAAAATTCTTTATAATCATATTTAGAGCTACTCCCTCTCTTAACCTTCAGAATTAATCTTCTTTCCCTTGCAATGTAGTCTTTCTGCAAGGGAGAGAGATAGAGATAAGAGAGGGAGAATGAGAAATCTATCTAGACGCTATAGTGGACAAAATAAATTTTGTGGCTTGCCCTTAGCTTCTCTATCTGTGCATTTGATGACATTCTCATCCTTTTCTCAGAACTAAGCCAGAAAAAGCTAGATGTAGGCACATCTCTCTGCCAGTTCCCAGTTTCCAGGAAAAAGCAGAGTCTGTCAGACTTTTATCTAGTGTAGTTTTAGTGACCCAAGGTGAAATCGTCTCTATCACTTTCTCGTTTATATGGCACTCTTAGCAGTTAAAGTACATTAATAAAAGCAAACACTTCCCCCAAAACAAAACAAAAACTTAGTTTCGCTCTTACTCATTTTTCTTGTTGCTGATCTTTAGTGTCTGCAGACTTTTAATTGTTGGGACTCTACCACTGTCAGTCTTCTCCTTTATTTTCTGTCCACTTGTTTATAAAAGGAGATATTGATGGAGTAAATAACATAATTTTTGCCTCAAAAATCAACAGCAATGCCGTGGGATAGTGTAGTAATATTACTGTTGGATATTTGGGGTTTCTCAACCAGGGTTCATACATATGGGAAATCATCAAAATTCTTGCTATGTGCCATCTAATTGCTGGCTTTCCTTTCTCTCTGATGAGGTGGCCACATGCTGAGTTGCCCAATCAGTTCCTTTAACCTTCTGGTTAATGATGTTTTTCTTGGGCTCTGAAAACACGTTCAGTGTTATTTCTAGTTTTCATCTTAAATTTGAATCTTCTTCTTTGTCTCTGTTTCTAAACATTTTAGTTGAATGTTGAGAAATTATTCACTGGTATCTACAAGGCACTTTATACCCCCAAAAAATAATTAATTAACTCTTATTGATCAGATTTGGTTTTAGTTTTGATTATTTGCAACTGTATTGCAGTTAGAATTAACTTGTAACCTTATTTGTAGATAATTTCTTATGTGATGTACATGTATCAGTGACACCATTTTTCATTAAACAGCACTCAAATTTAAGGCCACTTTTTCTTTTCTGCAACTGTGTTTGTAAAATAGTGGTATCTATAGATTTATTTAAGGAAGTATTCGGTGTTGTGTAAATATCAGTTTTCAGTATTTTGTTCGTTTTATAATCAGTGAATACCATTATTAGCTTCATTGTTTCCCAAAAATATTTTTCTGACTTTGTTACGGAGCTATGGGATAAGAGAATAACTCACTAGTTCTGGGACAAATGTCCCATACCCATTTCTGCCAATTTCAGGAAAATACTCTTCTTTTCCTCTTCTTTGCCAGCCTACTGATTTGGAGCTAATATACTGTAACAGAAAGAAATTGGCTGTTGAAGAGATTTTAGCTCTGCCACTTGGTCAGATTTCAATGGGCAGGCTATCTATTTTTATTTTTTTGAGTCTGTTTACTCATCTGTAAGATAAGTATAATTCCTTTGGGAGGTTGATGAAAGTATTGCTTGAGATAGCAGCAAGTGAGAATCCAATGACTATAATTTTCATTTTTGATTCCTTGAACATCAGAAACAGCTCATTTTCTTAAAAAGTGAAAGTGATTAGAATTGGAAAAGAATAATCTTTAGTGTTCCTTTATTCTCCAACCTTAGGATGTTTGCTTTCCAAACACCTTGTTTGCCTGACAGAATAAATCTGATAAATAGGAGCAAGAACTCACACCTGCACTATTCTCTTTTCCTTTCCAGATTTCCCTCTTAGAAGTGACAAATATATACTTTTCTCTGAAAATTGCTTAACACTTTTCATACCAGGCATTAAATCTTTACTGAGTACCTAACATGTGCCTGGCTCTGTAATAGTTGCAGGGGTTATGATTTTGAACAATGAGTATCCAATGTTTAGCACAGACACAATTTATTTCTTTTTGAAGCTAAGTGTTGAAGAGGGAAATAAACGTTAATCCAGAAATCATACACACAAATATAAAACTGTAATTCTGAAAAGTGCTAAAAAGAGGTTCAAGGCTTATTAGAGACCATAATTTTGGGATATGACCTAGTGAGAGAGGTAAGGAAACGTTTTGATGAAGATGTGCTCTTTTTCACTTGAGATTTGAATATTGTGAAGGTTTAGCAATGTGAATGGGAAAAGAATAAAGCAGAGGCAGCAGCCTGTCCAACGGCCATATGGTGAAAGGGAGCATTCCAAGTTCAAGAGCCAGAGAGATTGTGTTTATGTCTAGAGAGGAGAGAATGAAGAGGAACATGGTGTTAGATGAGAGAGGATAGCTTGATAAGACAGACCTTGCAGGGACTTTCAGCTTTGTTTCAGTTACCTATTACAGTATAACAAACAACTCCATAACTTAGTAGCATAAATCAATAACCATATTAATATGCTCAAAGATAGTGTTTATCAGTAACAAGGAGAGAGCACAGTGAGAATGGCCCTCTTCTCTTACCTGATTTCTGGAGTTACCTGAATGGATGGAGGCTGAAATGGTTGGGTCTGAAAGATCCACCTCGAAGATTGTTTCTTTATTCCCATATCTAGCATCTGAACTTGGATACCTGAAGACTAACATGTCTGGGACTGGCAAATGGTGTCTACATGTGGCCTCTCCAGCATGTCAGTCTTAGGGTTGTCCAACTTCCTACTTGTCAGCTTAGTACTCTAGAAGTAAGTGTTCTACCAGAAAGAATGTTGCATGACCTTATATGATCTAGTCTTGGAAGCCATATAATGTCACTTCTAATGTACTTTACTGGGTGAAGATTCCAAGATACAAGTGGAGGAAATATTTACTCTAAATCTTGGTGGGAGAAGAGTCAAAGAATTAGGGACCATGATGAAAAATCACCACACAGATAATGTTAAGGACTTGTGGTTTTCATCCCAAGAACAGTGGAAAGGGTTTTAAGCATGAGATAATCATGGTCATATTGTGTGTTTTGATAATGGCACTGACTGTGGAGTAAGAAACAGTTTAGAAGAGGACTAAAGTAGAGGCAAGTGGACAAGATGGATGTTTAAAGAGTGATCTAGGCAAAATAATATTAGCCTGGAATAGAGTGGCATTTGTAGAGATGAAGAGAAGCAGATGACTTTGAAAGGAAGGGAAACGACAGGGATGATTCCCAGGTTTTTTTTGGTTTACACAACTGGATATATGATAAAACATTTTTTCTCAGATTGGGAACAGGAATGGAGATGAGACAGAGAGGAAGATGATACATTTCATTTCATAAATAATGAATTTAGTATAAATTTAATATATCCTAAAGGAGATGATAAGTGACTAATTGATTATATATTTCTGGAAAAGTGAAAATAATATGAATAAGGGGCTTCCCTGGTGGCGCAGTCCTTGAGAGTCCACCTGCTGATGCAGGGGACACAGGTTCATGCCCCGGTCTGGGAAGATCCCACATGCCGTGGAGCAGCTGGGCCCATGAACCATGGCTGCTGAGCCTGTGCATCCATAGCCTGTGTTCTGCAACGGGAGAGGCCACAGCAGTGAGAGACCTGCGTACTGCAAAAATAAATAAATAAATAATAAAAATAAAAATAAAATAAAATAAAATATGAATAAAATAGAGAATCATGCATCTTATTAATTGCAGCTTGTTACTTAGATATGTTATCAGTTTGGTGGAAGAGCATGGTTTGATGTTGCTCGATAAGCCATTAAATATGGTTGGAGCATCTACTGTGTGAACAGCAGTGTAGTAGGAGAGGAGTTATAGGTAAAATTCTTACCCTTAAAGAAATTAACATGTAATTAGGATAGCATAGGTAAGGACATGAAATGTTAAGAAAGAAATAATAAAGCACAATTCAGTAAATATTATAATGTAATGCTTTTGTAGTGGTTTGGAGTTATAGGGAGGTCTACTGTAGCCTACTAGTAGTAGGTAAGTTAGGTTCCAATAGATCATCTGAGGCAGAGCCATGCTACCCTTTAGGTGTGTAGGTGTTCAATAAAAATATATTATATAATAAAAATGCAGAACACCTGCTCAGAGCTGAATGATTATTAGATAAATCCTCATAATGACATGACATTATTTACAGTAGTGTGTTTTGCTTGCTAGTTGATAAAACTCAGCTTTTGTTTCTAGGTTGCCACCACCCTTCACTATCTCCACTATATCCTCTGCTCACGACCCTTAGGGGATTTTAGTTTATGGCTGGCACTCTAAGAGAAGAAGCTCTTAAAGGAGATGTCAGCATCTGATCCTTTCCAATCTGTTACATTTCCTGTAAAATCAACCACATTTTCCAGAGATTTCTTGGAATTGTGTAAATGAACCTGTGACAGAAGAATAATGTGTTATCAAATAGAAGATACAGATAATACATTCTAAAGCTGTACAAGTTGTGACATGCTACTGGGTTATTAAATTTACTTAGTGTGCCATGACCAGAGTTTTAAAAAATGAAATAGAATATGATAGAATAGAAAATAATGGAATAAAATGGGTGCAATATAATAACAAGTATTGAAATGGGTTGCTATTATTACTATTCACACAAAATATTTACATTAGCTGCAGTGTGGACATGTACACTTTGACCTCATTGAAAAAGAAGAAAAGAAACAAGCTCAACTATGCACCAGATTTGCATGTAACATTGACCTCATGTGTTCCCTGCTGGATTAATTTATAATCTAGCTAGCACCAGCACCACCAGATGCATTAAACATCTTTCCTAATATTTAATTTTTTACTATTCATATAGGGACTTCTCTTTAAATTTTATATTTAATATTAATAATCTCAAAATTTATATTATTTTAATTTGTGCATACATAATAAGGGAAAGTATTGTTTTATATAACATATCAATATCCCAACAAAAATGGTGTTATTTCAGAGTGAAGAATTTATTTGTCTTATTCACATACCTATCACCTAGAGCTTGATGAATTTTGGTTATTTAAAACAAATATTTTATGGTCATTGAATAAGTTAATTGATTCATTAATAACATATTATACTGCTATCAGTCTGTATAATCTCTCAGCTTCAACACAAGAGAAAGAAACTGGTGCTTAAGGGGCCTGGCATGGTCTTAGAGAAGCTCTTCCCCTCTGTGATGACAAATGGGTAAAGCCTGGTTTCATGGCAACACATTATTCTCCCACTTCAAATCATTCTGCCCTAGGTTTCTGACTGTCCCTTTGAGAACATTATTTTGTTCCTCTGGCTCAAAGATTTAGAATCATGTCACCATTTTCCATGTGGATAATAATGATATCTTATTAACCAATGAACTTGAAACTATCTGGTCTGAAGCTTTCCAGTAATCAAGCATTGTTGGGAGATCCATCCTTCCACCTAGTGAATCTACTAAACTCTACAGTCCTTCAGTGATGGGATAGCAAGAAACAGACCTCAAGCAAACATTTACACCGAGTTGCTGTGGTCAGGACATCAGAAATGTCCTGACATTTAAGAGAAGTAGGCAGCACCTATCACATTGTGATTTCTGGCTTCCAAGGGATTCCATCTACCCTGATTGAATTCCATCTACCTTGATTGTCTCTGTTTTTTCTTTTTCTTTTGCCCTACTCAAGTACGTGGGGATTTTCTTGCCTTTTGGGAAGTCTGAGGTCTTCAGCCAGCATTTAGTATGTGTCCTGTTGGAGTTGTTCCACATGTAGTTGTATTTTTGATGTATTTGTGGGGAGGAAGGTGATCTCCATGTCTTACTCCTCTGCCATCTTGAAGGTCTCTGAAAATATATGTCTTTTTAAAAATTCCTTGGCCCAGTATTCCCTACCTACACCAGGCCAATAATCCTGCTTGAAATTTTATCATTGCAGTGTCTCCCTATATCTACATGATAACATCAGAAAATGTCTCTTAAAATTCACGTTTATAACTCCTCTACCACTTAAGGAATATCTAAACTTCATTGTCTGGCTTAAAAGCTCAAAGGAGTTTATTAAATTAGACATTTTTCATTTTGGAGACAAAGATGAAAGATCAGCAAGGTGAATGTCAGTGGAGAGAAACTCTTGCTTATGTTTACATCCTCCATATTCAAATATCCCAGCAATACCCCTGCCCCTTCTGGTCTTATTCTGAACTAAAATATTGGAGTTTTCTTTTTTATATGGAAGCTGTCTCTTAATTTTCTTTCACTGAGGAATCAGATGCTCAGAGATGTTTACAAATACTTATTTATAAATAATACCTCTGAGAACTTAGTTTTGTTTTAGCAGTTAAGATTCCCATGTTATCAAAGAAAATAATTTTGTTTTGAGAAGTGGGAATACAAGGGAGCTGATCTATCTAAAATATTTATCAGATCCTATGAAGAAACTGTACCTTTGGAGATTAGAAATAAGAAGTTGACATTTTAATTGGTATTCCTTGTAGTCATTGGGTTGAGATTTCTCAAGACATCAATCTGTTTTAGTGACAGAAAATTCAACTAGATCAAAATGAAAGGTTTGCAGTAGAACTATAAACCTGGCAGTAGCTATATGCAGGTTCCTTCCTACAGTGGTAGTAATTTGCTTTTATGTCAGAGAATCTCAAGGATTTGGTCATAATGTGGTTCTAGTGTGCTGTTGGGATTCTGTAGGAAAAAGTGGGACATGAATTAGCTGATATTTTCTATGCTGAAGGATCATTCTTATTTGATCAAATGTTAATAGATTGACAAGAAGAAGGGCACAGCTAGGTTTTGGAACCAAATAGGTGTTCTTCCACCAGGCTTACTCCTTTACTATATCTTTGACAATGTCTTGAAGGACTGTTGGTTTCTAATGATTAATTAGATTTAGTCCTAAAGATAAGTGAACTTAAAGCGTATTAGCAAACTTTGGGCACCAGGAAAGATTTCTTCTTTTTATTAATTGCTGAAACTATGTTTGGGAGATGTTCTTTTTGTGAGTTTAAAATTTCCAGTAAAGAAAAAATCAGAAATTTTTTCAGATACACTAGTATTGTCAAAGTTCAGACTCAATCAGAAAAAAAGTAAAATTAGCTGGATCTTCTTCAAAGAATTACATACAATTTTTAGATGTTTTTAATTTTACATATATATTTATACAAATATATTCAATAGACAAAAATACTTTTGAATCTACTATGTGTCTAACACAATAAAGGATCTTGGGATTATGAAAATACTGTACTTTTCTCTTTTTTTTTGGTGTATATCCCTTCCAGTAACTTTAGGTGAAGGATAGAGAGGGGAGTGAATAACTTACCAAATCTCTCAGGGTTTGTATAGTGTTCTACTTTGTACTGTAGTTATTTGTGTATATTTTATTTATCATTATAGAGTTACATAAAATAATTGTTTAATGATATTATTTGCACCCATCATTATTCCTAGAAAACTCTCTGTAATATAGTAAAATACAATATTGTAAGATTAATAAATAATTCCTTATATTTTTAAGGCAAGATTTTGTTATGAAGCTAGTTTCTGCAGAATATAAATGTGAGAGTAAACCTATCAACAGATAATAAACTAGAAAGAGAGTTCACAAAGAGAGAAACATATTACTAAAAATTCTTGAAATGAAATGGGAGCTCTAGTTAAAGATGGCAGATTGAGCAAGTATGTTGAACTCTTCTCCATTCTGACACTGACTAAATAACAAGGAATTTTTAAAAAGACATATATTTTTCGAGACCTTCAAGATGGCAGAGGAGTAAGACGTGGAGATCACCCTCCTCCCCACAAATACATCAAAAATACGTCTACATGTGGAACAACTCCTTCAGAACAACCTATTGAATGCTAACAGAAGACCTCAGACTTCTCAAAAGGCAAGAAAACCCCGACGTACCTGGATAGGGCAAAAGAAAAAAGAAAAAACAGAGACAAAAAAATAGGGATGGGACCTGCATCTCTGGGAGGGAGCTGTGAAGGAGGAAAAATTTCCACACAGTAGGAATCCCCTTCACTGTTGGGGATGGTGAAGGGGAAGATGTGGAGCCACAGAGAAGAGTGCAGCAACAAGGGTGCAGAGGGAGAAGTGAAGAGATTCCTCACAGAGGATCAGTGCTGACCAGCACTCACCAGACTGAGATGCTTATCTGCTCACCCACTGGGGCGGGTGGGGGCTGGTAGCTGAGGCTTGGGCTTCAGAGGTCAGATCCCAGGGAGAGGACTGGGCTTGGCGTGTGAAGACAGCCTGAAAGGGACTAGTGCACCACAGCTAGCTGAGAGGTAGTCCGGGGAAAAGTCTAGACCTTCTGGAGATGCAAGAGATCATTGTTTTGGAGTGCATGAGGAGAGGGGCTTCCTGCTCTGTGTACCCACAGACAGCATAGCAATGCCTACGTGAGCTCCAGAGATAGGCACAAGCTGTGGCTATCTTTTGGACCCCAGAGAAAGGCACAGACTGCTACTGCTGCCACCGCTGCCACCAAGAAGCTTGTGTGCAAGTGCAGGTCACTATGCACAACCCACCAGGATCCTGTGCAGCACACTACTGCCAGGGTCCCATTATCCAGGGCTAACATCCCCAGGAGGACACACGTTGTGCCTCAGGCTGTTGCAATGTCATGCCAGCCTCTGATGTTGCGGGCACGCTCCGCATTCCAATTAAGACTACCATAAACCTCCCTCTCCCTCGCCTCAGTGATCCAGAGAGTCCTAATCAGCAACTACTTTAACCCCCTCCTGTCTGGACAGGAAACAGACACCTGAGGGTGGGCTACACACAGAGGTGGGGACAAAGCAAAAGCTGAACCCCAGGATCTGTGCAAAGAGAAAGATAAATTTCTCTGTGCAGCCTCAAGAACAGAGGATTAAACCCCCTAAATTGAGTTGATAAACCCTGCATCTGGGGAATATCTGAATAGAAAACAAATGCTCCCCAAATTGAGGTGGTGGACTTTGGGAGCAACTGTAGAGTTGGGATTTGCTTTCTGCATTTGATTTATTTTTGGTTTTAGGTTATCTTAGTTTAGTTTTTAGAGCTTGTTTTCATTGTTGGGTTTGTTTATTGTTTTGGTTGGTCTCTTTGTTTCTTTCTCATTTTGTGAGTATGTGGGTGTATATTTCTTTGTGGGATTTTGTCTTTAGTTTTGCTTTTACCATTTGTCTTGGAGTTCTGTCTTTTTTTTTTCTCTCTCTCTCTCTTCTTCTTCCTTTTCTTCTAAGCCATGGAACTGCAAGGGCCTTGGTGCCTCCAGTTGGGTGTCAGGCCTGAGCCTCCAAGGTGGGAGAGCTGAGCTCAGGACATTGGACCACCAGAGACCTCCCAAACCCACATAATATTAATTGGTAAGATCTCTCCCAGAGACCTCTATCTCAACAATAAGACCAAGCTCCACCCAAAAGCCAGCAAGATCCAGTGCTGGATGCCTCATGACAAACAGTTAGCAAGACAGGAACACAATGCCACCCATTAGCAGAGAGTCTGCCAAAAGTCATTCTAAGTAAACAGCACCACACAACACACCACTGGACAAGGCCTTGCCCACCTGAAAGACAAGATCCAGCCAGACCCACCAGAACTCAGGCAGCAGTCCTCCCCACCAGGAAGCCTACACAAGCCACTGAACCAACCTCACTCACTGGGGGCAAAGAGAAGAAATAAGAGGAACTACAAACCCGAATCCTGAAACAAGGAGACCCCAAACACAGTAAGGTAAACAAATGAAGAAGAGAGAGAAATATACAGCAGATGAATGAGCAAGGTAAAAATCCACCAGACCAAACAAATGAAGAGGAAATAGGAAGTCTATATGAAAAAGAATTCAGAGAAGTGATAGTAAGGATGATCCAAAATCTCAGAAATAGAATGGAGAAACTACAAGAAATGTTTAACAGGGACCTAGAAGAACTAAAGCACAAAGAAGCAATGATGAACAACACAATAAACGAAATTAAAAATACTCTAGAAGGAATCAATAGCAAAATAACTGAGGCAGAAGAATGGATAAGTGGCCTGGAAGATAGAATAGTGGAAATAACAGCCACAGAGCAGAATAAAGAAAAAAAGAATGAAAAGAATTGAGGACAGTCTCAGAGACCTCTGTGACAATATTAAATAAACCAACATTTGAATTATGTGGGTCCCAGAAGAAGAAGAGAAAAAGAAAGAGTCTGAGAAAATACTTGAAGAGATTATAGTCAAAAACTTTGCTAATGTGGGAAACGAAATAGTCAATCAAGGGCAGGAAGTGCAGAGAGTCCGGTATAAGATAAATCAAAGGAGAAACACACCAAGACATGCATTAATCAAACTATCAAAAATTAAATACAAAGAAAAAAATATTAAAAGCAGCAAGAGAAAAGCAACAAATATCATAAAAGGGAATCCCCATAAGGATAAAAGCTGATCTTTCAGCAGAAACTTTGCAAGCCAGAGGGAGGGGCAGGATACATTTAATGTGATGAAAGGAAAAAATCTACAACCAAGATTACTCTACATGACAAGGATCTCATTCAGATTCAACAGAGACATTAAAAGCTTTACAGACAAGCAAAAGCTAAGAGAAATCAGCACCACCAAACCAGCTTTACAAGAAATATTAAAGGAACTTCTCTAGAAGGCAAACACAAGAATATAAAAAGACCTACAAAAACAAACCCAAAACAATTCAGAAAATGGTAATAGGAACATACATATCAATAATTACCTTAAATGTAAATGGATTAAATTCTCCAACCAAAAGACATAGATTGGTTGAATGGATACAAAGAAAAAAGACCCATATGTATGCTGTCTACAAGGGACCCACTTCAGACCTAGGGACACATATAGACAGAAAGTGAAGGGATGGAAAAAGATATTCCATGCAAACGGAAATCAAAAGAAAGCTGGAGTAGCAATACTCATATCAGACAAAATAGACTTTAAAATAAAGACTATTACAAGAGACAAAGAAGGACACTACATAATGATCAAGGGATCAATCCAAGAAGAAGATGTAACAATTGTAAATATTTATGCACCCAATACAGGAGTACCTCAATACATAAGGCAAATACAGCCATAAAAAGGGGAAATGAACAGTAACACAATCATAGTAGGGGACTTTAACAAACCACTTTCACCAATGGGCAGATCATCCAAAATAAAAATAAAAAAGGAAACACCAACTTTAAATGACACTTTTGACCAGATGGACTTAATAGACATTTATAAGACATTCCATCCAAAAACAACAGAATACACTTTGTTCTGAAGTGCACATGGAACATTCTCTAGGATAGATCATATCTGGGGTCACAAATCAAGCCTCAATACATTTAAGAAAATTGAAATCATATCAAGTATCTTTTATGACCACAACACTATGAGACTAGAAATCAATTACAAGAAAAAAACTACAAAAGATACAAACATATGGAGGCTAAACAGTATGCTACTAGATAACCAAGAGATCACTGAAGAAGTCAAAAAAGAAATAAAAAACTAGATAGAAACATATAACAATGAAAACACAATGACCCAAATCCTATGGGACACAGCAAAAGCAGTTCTAAGAGGGAAGTTTATAGCAATACAATCCTACTTCAAAAAGCAAGAAAAATCTCAAATAAACATGCTAACCCTACACCTAAAGCAATTAGAGAAAGATGAACAGAACAAAACAAAGCAAAGTAGTAGCAGAAGGAAAGCACGAAGATAAAATAAGAAATAAATGAAGATATATATATACACTAATATGTTTAAAATAGATAACTAAGAAGAACATGCTGTATAAAAAACAATAATAAAAGTCAAAAATGAAATAAATGAAAAAGAAATGAAAGAGACAATAGCAAGGATCAATAAAATTAAAAGCTGGTTCTCTGAGAAGATAAACAAAATTGATAAACCATTATCCAGACTCATCAAGCAAAAAAGGGAGAATAATCAAATCAACAGAATTAGAAATGAAAAAGAAGTAACAACTGACAAAGCAATAATATAAAGGATCACGAGATTAAAACAAGCAACTGTATGCCAATAAAATGGACAACATAGAAGAAATGGACAAATTCTTAGAAAAGTACAACCTTACAATATTGAACCAGGAAGAAATAGAAAATATGAACAGACCAATCAAAAGCACTGAACTTGAAACTGTGGTTTAAAATCTTCCAACAAACAAAAGCCCAGAACCAGATGGCTTCACAGTTGAATTCTATCAAACCTTTACAGAATAGCTAATGTCTATCCTGCTCAAACTCTTCGAAAATATGGAGAGGGAGGAACACTATAAAACTCATTTGATGAGGTCACCATCACCCTGGTACCAAAAACAGATGTGTGACAAAGATTTTTGTGACAAAGATGTCACAAAAAAGAAAACTACAGGCCAATATAACTGATGAATATAGATGCAAAAATCCTCAACAAACACTAGCGAAGAGCACATTAAAAGGATCATACACCATGATCAAGTGAGTTTCATCCAAGGAATGCAAGGATTCTTCAATATATGCAAATCAATTAATGTGATACACTGTATTAACAATTTGAAAGATAAAACTCATATCTCAATAGATAAAGCTTTGGACAAAACTCATCACCTATTTATGATAAAAACTCTCCAGAAGGTGGGCATAGAGGGAACCTACCTCAACATAATAAAGGACATATATGACAAAATCACAGCAGACACCATTCTCAATGGTGAAAACATGAAAGCATTTCCTCCAAGATCAGGAGAAGACAAGGGTGCTCACTCTCACCACTATTATTCAACAGTGTGTTGGAAGTTTTAGCCACGGCAATCAGAGATGAAAAAGAAATAAAATGAATCCAAATCAGAAAAGAAGGAGTAAAACTGTCACTGTTTACAGAGGACATAATACTATACATAGAGAATCCTAAAGATGCCACCAGAAAACTACTAGAGCTAATCAATGAATCTGGTAAAGTCACAGGATGCAAAATTAATGCACAGAAATCTTTTGCATTCCTATACAATACAATGAAAAATCTGAAAGAGAAATTAAGGAAACACTCCCATTTACCATTGAAACAAAAAGAATAAAATACCTAGGAATAAACCACCTAAGGAGACAAAAGGCCTGTGTACAGAAAACTATGACACTGATGAAAGAAATTAAACAGGATACAAACAGATCGAGATATATACCATGTTCTTGGATTAGAAGAATCAACATTGTGAAAAGGACTATACTATCCAAAGCAATCTATAGATTCAATGCAATCCTTATCAAACAACCACTGACATTTTTCACAGAACTAGAACAAAAAATTTCACAATTTGTATGGAAACACAAAAGACCCCGAATAGCTAAAGCAATATTGAGAAAGAAAAACAGAGCTGGAGGAATCAGGCTTCCTGGCTTCAGACTATACTACAAACCTACGGTAATCAAGACAGTATGGTACTGGCACAAAAACAAATATAGATGAATGGAACAGGATAGAAAGCCCAGAGATAAACACACACACAAATGGCCACCTTATCTTTGATAAAGGAGGCAATATTATACAATGGAGAAAAGACAGCCTTCTCAATAAGTGGTGCTGGGAAAACTGGACAGCTACATGTAGAAAAATAAAATTAGAACACTTCCTAACACAATACACAAAAATTTGATTAAAGTGGATTAAAGACCTAAATGTAAGGCCAGACAATGTAAAACTCTTAGAGGACAATATAGGCAGAACACTCTTTGACATAAATCACAGTAAGATCCTTTTTGAAACAGCTCCTAGAGTAATGGAAATAAAAACAAAAATAAACAAATGGGACCTAATGAAACTAAAAAGATTTTGAACAGCAAAGGAAACCATAAGCAAGATAAAAAGGCAATGCACAGAATGGGAGAAAATATTTGCTAACGAAGCAACTGACAAAGAATTAATCTCTTAAATATACAAGCAGCTCCTGCAGCTCAATACCAACAAAACAAACAATCAATCCACAAATGGGCCAAAGACCTAAATAGACATTTCTCCAAAGAAGATATACAGATTGCCAACAAACACATGAAAGAATGCTTAACATCACTAATCATTAGAGAAATGCAAATCAAAACTACAATGAGGTATCACCTCACACTAGTCAGAATGGCCATCACCAAAAAATCTACAAACAATAAGTGCTGGAGAGCCTGTGGAGAAAAGGGAATACTCTTGCACTGTTGGTGGGAATGTAAATTGATAGAGCCACTATGGAGAACAGTATGGAGGTGCCTTAAAAAAACTAAAAATAGAACTAGCATATGACCCAGCAATCCCATTACTGGGCATATGCCCTGAGAAAACCATAATTCAAAGAATCATGTACCAAAATGTTCATCACAGTTCTATTTACAATAGCCAGGTCACAGAAGCAACCTAAGTGTCCATTGACAGATGAATGGATAAAGAAGATGTGGCACATATATACAATGGAATATTTCTCAGCCATAAAAAGAAATGAAATTGAGTTATCTGTAGTGAGGTGAATGGACCTAGAGTCTGTCATACAGAGCAAAGTTTGACAGAAAGAGAAAAACAAATACTGTATGCTAACACATATATATGGAATCTAAAAAAAAAAATGGTTCTGGTGGACCTAGTGGCAGCACAGGAATAAAGTCACAGAGATAGAGAAAGGATTTGAAAACACCGTGTTGGGAGGGGAAGCTGGGAGAAAGTGAGAGAGTAGCATTGACATATATACACTGCCAAATGTAAAAGAAATAGCTAGTGGGACGTAACTGTATGGCACAAGGACATCAGCTCTGTGTTTTTTTTTTTTTTTTTTTTTTTTTTTTTGCGGTATGCGGGCCTCTCACTGTTGTGGCCTCCCCCGTTGCGGAGCACAGGCTCCGGACGCGCAGGCTCCGGACGCGCAGGCTCAGCGGCCATGGCTCACAGGCCCAGCCGCTCCGCGGCATATGGGATCCTCCCAGACCGGGGCACGAACCCGTATCCCCTGCATCAGCAGGCGGACTCTCAACCACTTGCGCCACCAGGGAGGCCCAGCTCTGTGTTTTGTGTCCACCTAGAGGGGTGGGATAGGGAGGGAGGGAGGCAAGCACAAGTCAGAGGGGATATGGGGATAAATATATACATATAGCTTATTCACTTTGTTACACAGCAGAAACAAACACAACATTGTAAAGCAATTATACTCCAATAGAGAAGTAAAAAAAAAAAAAAAAGGGCAGGACATATATTTTCAAGGACTGAAAAAGACTAGCGAAGACAGTCTACCAACAAAATTTCAGAAGCTAGAAAACATTTGCCTAGTGTCAATGACTCAATAGAACTGAGAAGGCAGAATCCAAAGTTTGAAGTAGGAAAATCTAGTAAGCAATATAATATTTATATAGGGCTTTACCCTCCAAAGTGTATGGAAAAACCGGTTACCTTTGGAAGTTGTGATAAAAATGGGGTTATAAACAGAAGGGCTGGTTCAAAGTCTGTTTACAGAACAAATACTCTGTGCCCTCCTGAAGTCCACACTGCCAGGACATCTCCTCCCAATCCCTAATTCTCTAAAAAGCGTAAAACAAGCTGGGTGACAGATAAGGATAGATATTTGCATTACCTACAAATAACCAAGAAACTTGGAAACCCAACAATAAAAATACAAAATATCTGGTAGAATTGAAATTGCACACAATATAAGTGAATTATTCTCCATAAAGGAAATAGCAGTAGGGATATCAGTTAAGGAGACTGTCTACTTGATTGATTATCAGAGAAATACAAATTAAATGAACACTGAAAGAACGTTGCAGTTTCATACTGGGGGAAAAATGAGTGGTCAACTTCTAAGGTAGTAGTAGTGAAATAGAAATTCTCTTATAATGCTGGTGGGATTGTTAATGAGTGTGGTCAATTTGTAAAGGAATCTGGCCTTTACTCGATAGTGATATACAACATTTGCAATTCTGTCATATCTGCATAGCCCAAAGAAACTGTAACATTGACACACAGAAGGGTTCATGGGGTGTTTGTTTCTGACTTGTCTGCTCTAAGCAAAGTTGCAGTCTTTAGTATTTAGTCAATCACATAAAATATGGAATATGAATTTTGACCAGTTTTAGATTCGGATATAAGTGGGACAATGTATTACCTGTTATTCTGTGTCTGGCTCATTCCATTCAGCATAATGTCTTCCAAGTTCATACATGTTGTAGCAAAGCACAAGATTCCTTCTTTTCTAAGTCTGAATAATATTTCATGGTATGTATATACCATATATTCATTATCCATTCAGTCAATCATACATCAATAAAAACTAAGTGGAATGTGCCTGTCCTTGAATACCATACAGCAGTCAGAAGGAACTAAGTAAATCCACATTAACCATTATGTAGAGTGAAAAAGTAAGATATACAATGAGACATATAGCACAACACCAATTACTACCTTAAAGCATATTGTACTCAAAATAATACTAAGCACAGCATTTTTGTGGATTAACAATACATGTGTATAAACAAAGAGAGTAGATCTGTGTAAGGAAGTTGGTGAGATTAGAAATGGGATTACAGCTGCAGGATGAATGATTGATAAAATCATGACAATGTGTCATTAAATAAAGATGAGGATTAGCACAATTCTCAGTCCCTGGAATCCTTTAAGCAAACTATAATAAAAAGCAAACCACAAAAGGTAACTGAAGCAAGGAAAATTGCCCAACACTGTATCTGATGCATAGTTATTGTTCAATAATTGTTTTTCAAACAACTGAATGAATGAATGAATTTGTGAGTGAACAAATAAAAATGAATGAATGATATGATTTACACACTATGAAGTTTAGTATATTGAATAGAAAGTATGTACAAAAATAGAGTGCAACCAAAAAAAACATTTTTCCCTATGTAATCCAAATAGAAGTGTGCTACAATGATTGATAATTGGCTTGGACTGGGGCTTAGCTATAATTATTTATGAAACTGAGGAAAAATGCAGAATTGATTTAGATGATGCTAATTGTGCTGAAAAAGCATTATGGTATTTGGAATTCAGTTCTTCTGCCCATCCTAGGGGCTTTTAGGTCTTTTCATAAGAAAAGGAGACTATTATCAATTTAGAAATCTCTGTAAGGCAAACATATTTCAGTGGGAAATACATTTTCCTATCTACAATATTTAGTTCAGCATAATTAACATGAATAATTCAGGACAATTTCCTGATACTTATCATATTTGAGAGCTTAGCTGGATCCTAACTGCCCTCAAAATGTAGTCAGAATGTAAATTTCTCAGCAAAGAGTGGGAAGTAGGTAGTTTGATTAAAATGTAATATGCATTTAGAATTAACAGTATTTAGGGTCTTAACAAAATGACCTTAACAGTATTATTTTACAGAAATACATTTGCATAATTGTTGCAATGACATCTCCCTCTCTTCCCAACTCTTCCCTTACACCTCCTTACATATTTAATTTCTCCCTTGATCAATAGAGAGGAACATAGCTTATTTTATAGTTCATTTTAAGTTGAATGCCAGCTAAAAGGAAATAGTAATTTTAAACTAAGTAAAGTAAGCAAAACCTCTGCTTTAATAAAAATTAGAATGTTTGAATCAATTATCTGTACTGGGTCTTTTTTGTCATATTTACCGCATTATTTCAGCAGGATATTTACCTTTGTGAATGTGTGAATGCCCAATTTAGTTCACTCTCACTGTTTATAACACCTAAAGAAAAAGGCATTAGATTATAGTGTGGGTTATAAGAGAATGACTTTATATGTTAAAGTAGGATTTTTAAAAAATTTCAAGCTCTCTAGATCAATTTGAAATTTTTTTCAGTATGAAACAAAATATCTGAATAGAACTCTTGACTGCTGGTAAATAGGAGAAAACGACAACTCAGTGCTTTCCCTGACCTAAGGGATGAAGAGATTTTCCTTCACTGGCCTCTTATATTTTGGATGGCAACAGTTAATTTGTTGACCTGGACTCAGAGAAATAACTACTTTGATCTGGTCTTAGACAGACCAAGAGAAGAGTTTGGAACTGTTTGAGGGTGGACAGTTCAAATGGCAATGATAGGGAAAGAACGGGAGAGGGGCCAGAGGCAAGAGTGTCAGCTGACAGTCCACTACCATCAGCTAAAGAAATGATGAAGAGATGATCAGTTTAGACCAGTGCTCTTAACATTTTGGGGCTCATGGCCCTATGGAGTCTGATTAAAATTACATCCATCGAATATACTTACATTCTTCTTTGCTTTTCTGTTACATGGGACTCTTTAAGAAACTGAAAGTAATGAAAGAAAATATAAGTTCCTGATGTCTTATTTTCAATCTTGTCACTTTTAAACTACGTGGTTCTTTTATATAATAAATGATTATCTAAATTCAAATCTAGCTCTGTCATGTACAAGCTGTGGGTCACAGGATGACTTCCTTAATGTCTTTAACTACGTTACTAAATGTCTTACAAATATCATAGACATAATATTCCATACATAATTATAAATATACTATAAATGTATATATATATATATGTATTCAGTTACTTTCTCAATCATTCACTTTGGATGAAAATATTTCCATAATTGGAATTGCTGAGTGGAAATGAGTTTGATGAACTAGTAAATACATTTTATGCAAATTGCCAGATTATCTTCTAATTTATACTCTTTCTAGCAGTATAGCAGAGTGTCTTTCCCTCATACTTTTCCAAATGTTGAGTGGTATCATACTTTCTAATTTTGCTATTACTATAGTTAAAAATTATTCTTAACTGCTGTGCTTGCATTTCCCTGATATATTAGGAATTATTAACTTTTGAGTGTAAAATTAGCTATTTATATCTTTCCCCTATGACATTTACTGTTTATATTTTTAGTCTTCTTTTTCCAGAAAGAAAGGAGCTCTTCTTTTCCTTATGAATTTGAAAGAATTATTTGTATCGTAAGATTATCCCTAATTATTCTCATATGTATGTTGAAAATATGTTTCTCAGTTTATATTTTATCTTTTTTATAGTGTTTTCTAAAAATTTGAATATATTTTAAGGCTCACGTGAAGATATTTATGTTTCTCTTTATGACATTAGTTCATGCTAATGGAACTTCTGGGCTTCATTTTTTATCAATAAATATCTAATGTGTCTAAGTTATTAGGTAGGAATTTAATTGACTTCAAGTATAATTTTATCATATAATAAGGTCTTAAAGAAATTTTTATTTTGTAATAATTTTAAATTTATAGAAAAAATGTAAAGTAGTATGGAGATTTCTCATTCTATCCTTTATTGAGTTTCCTCTAGTTTTAACATCTTGCATAACGATGAGTACACTTGACAAAATTTAAAAGTTAATATTGGCACAAACTATTAACTAAATTACAGACTGCTGGAATTTCTTTGGTTTCATATTTATACTTTTTACTCTCTTTTATATGTCTGTCTACTCCTATGTCAACATTGATGTTTTCATTATTGTTAATTTATAAATAATTTCAGTGTCTTGTGGAGCAAAGCCAAATGATTATTATTAATAGATTCTGTTTAGTTGTTCTGGATGACATATTTATTTTTCCTAATGAACTACAAAATCATGGAGCGAGATTTAAGAAAATGTATTATTGAAATTTAGTCAACATTGTTAACCAATTATACTCCAATACAAAATAAAATTATTTTTAATTAAATTAAATTTTGAAAAAAAAAATTAATTCTTCCCTAAAGTTTCATTTTGGGAGGATTAAAATCTTTAAATGGCTCTTCTTCATGCATATATTTTGAGTCTCCATTTTTTTTTTTTTCACCTGGAGTCTGGTCTTCTTCACTTTAAAATTTTATGGAGGAACGCCCTTCATCTCTCTCCCTATAGTTTGGGAAGAGCTAAATTCACTCTATATCTGCCAAGAGGCTTCTTTAATCTCTGCTACTGCTCCTGCTTATTCACCTTAGACTAATGTGATGAGTTTTAGTGAATGTCTCTGATCCACTCTGTACTCTTCTATATTAAGTAGGATACAATCAGGTCCAGGAATGGAACTATGAAAATAACCTCTCTTGTTTATTTTACAGGAAGTCACAAAGTATGTTGTTCCATTGTATCATCAAAATACCAGACTCTTAATTTACATCTTCTGTACACTCTCTTCAGGTTCTTTGTATTTATGCATGCTACCTCATGGTCCAAGATGGATGTTGCAGTTCTAGACAATATGTTTTCACATCAATATCCCAAGCAGGAAGAAAGGGAGTATTTGGAGAAAAGGCTCTCATTTTTTCTCATTGATCACATGGTCCATTCAACTAACTGCAAGACAAAGTGGGAAAAAACATTCCTGGAACAGGATTGTAAGCATTATGATTGGCTTAGATCAATGCTGGGTCTGGGAACAATAAGAGTTCTATTAACAATGGACAATAAGGAGCAATTGGTATTGCATAAATAATCACTGTAGCTGCTAGTGTCTCTGAGCTGGAATAAATCTATATATTTTTAATGGCCACTCTACAATAGAATGAGAAACTGTCTTATAAAACTGTCCTTATTCCATTTCTCCTAGCTGATGCTCACTTAAGGGCTTTAAGATAGGTCCAATTTTCACAGCTTCACTGTGAAATGTCATCTTTTTATACTAATTTCCTTGGGACATACAAATTATGATTACTTTAATCTTAGATTTTTATGTGCCTATTTTTCCATTGCTACAGATGATTAAAATGATACGATTTTTTTACAGTACCAGTACCATAGCCACAACTTCTACATAATCAAGTCTTTAGAATCAAATATCAGTCTACATTCTAAGTATTTTCTATTGACATTATAAATATATACTTAGACTATAAACCTTTGCATTTGGGAGGTGCAACGAATTCCATTCAGAAAAGTAGAGAGGATACAGAAGCACAGTATTCTCCCTTTTGAAACTTCTGTCTGAGAATTCTTCATTTTATTGATAAAGTTTAATTTTGAAAAAATGGCTTAACCTGAAATTCAATTGTGTCTTCTAATTGAATTCTCCACATAAGTAAAATTACTGAAACAATTTTAGGCAATGTTGGACAAAGTCAGGACCCTTAATACAGAGAAAGCAATGTTGGACCAGAGTGGAAATGTAGATTATAAATATGATCATCTTCTATAGGCAGTTTGCTCCCAAGAAGGAGAAGAAAACAGACCCAAGTATCTATTTCCATATATTGATATCAAATATCTTAATCAGAGAAGCCACCTCATCTCCCTGGAGTAGAAAGTGTAATTGGACAGAATAAGGACAAGAGGTACACAAACTGTGTTTGGCTACTCAAAAGAGGAGTATTAGAGTGTGGTGAAAAGACTTTCCCTCCAAAATTTTATACATAAAATTTATTTTGTTTTTTCAGAAGCCAGGCTCCTTCTTATTAATGGTACATTTCCTTGGAGTTGCTATTTCATACATAAGGAATATTATATACATATTACACACACACACAATTGGTCTGGCTTCTAAGTTAATGAAAACATCACAATATCAGTTTGAGATTATCCACTCCAAACCCTGAAGCTTACATAACTTAAGGCCCAAGGACTTACCTGAGTCCCCTTAACCCTCAAATTGATTTGCCGGTTAGTGCAAAACTCAGACCAGGGCCTATGATGATCATTCCCAGGGTAGCGCTCCTCACTACAGAATATGGTGCTTCTTATAATAACTATTAATAACTAATGGCATTGTCTTTAAAACAAAAATGTGAATTATTTTTCCAACATAGTCAAGATGGCCACATATTCATTTGTGCTCTATTTTTCATTGTACTATAAAAAAGTTCTAGTGTGTATAAGATGAAGGTTAGTGTTATTTTCCAGGACTGTAAAGCCTAAGTGCAAATGGGTTTTTATCATAGTTCTGCTTAATATTGCCTAACCATAGGAGACAAGAAAAGAAACTATTAGATATGTCTGCTTACTACAAAAGCATTTTGACTAAATTATCCCCAAAATTTTAAGAAACAACTGACATTGAAATAATGATGGTGTCTAATATTACTACAATTTGCTGAACAAGATTGACTGAAGCAGTTTGAAAAATGATATATAAGCCCACAATTCCAATACAGCAATCTTAGAAATCATTGAGACAACCAGAAATAATTCCTCATTTTGTAAATAAATTGGGAAAGAATAGGCCAGTGAGAAGCAGGCCCTAGCTTCCAAAGACAGAAATAAGACAGGATCCCATGATAAGAGGCCTGAGCCTTGTCATAGTTCAGGGCTGCTGTAATGTTCATGCTGCTAGTTCCAAAGATTCCTTGGGAATTTACAATAGAAATATAACTGCAGTGAAAACCTAGAAATAAGTAGTCTCTCTTTTAAAGGAAGCATTAACTATACTCCATCTTGAGCTTGTGGTGGTGCCACTTCTTACCTTTTTTGTCTACCGCACCTCCAATAAAATGGGGTTTGTCTAAAGATCCCCATTGACAGAATGACAAACTGGGGCTTATTCTTATTCATTCCTCTCTATCTTCTCACCTCTCTTACCACCTACCTTTATTCCAAGGAACATTTGAACTTCATATCTTACTTGTTTTTGGACTTAATACCCATCTCTTGCCTTCTCAGCATTAACACTCAGATCCCAAGAGCCAACATAAAGCTTACTGAACCATCACACAGAGCAGATGTGCTCCAGTTAGAATGTTTGTGGATGAATGCAACATAAACTTAAACACAAAACAGAGTGTCCTAAGCTCACATAAACATATGATGAGACATAAGGCAGATTATAGAACTGGGTTAAGTCCATGCTTTCATGGACTGAAACACATGTGGAAGGATTCAGGTCTTTGGTGTTTCTCTCCACTCTACTCTTCTGCTCCTTGTGGTTCTTGCTTCTGAGTGTGGAAGAACTGTCCCTGAAAATTACCCTCAACTTCTCCTCTTAGGTCATTAGCCAGACTTTGGTCATATGTTCCTTCTTAAACAAACACCTGGCAAGAAATAGGGGTCTATCTTTAAACCAGAATTTCTCAACCTTGACACTGTTGACATTTGGGGCCAAATAATAATATTTTATTAAGTGTTGCCTACACATGCTAGAAGGTTTAGCAGCATCCCTGGATGCTACCCAGTAAATATTATACCCCCTACCCAATGTGACAACCCAAAATATTTCTAGACATTTCCAAATATCCTTAAGGACAAAACTGTCCCTTGTTGAGAACTATAGCTTTAGACTAATGAAGCTTACTCTGGAGCTAAATGTGAGCTGAACTTGCATTGTGGCACTGAGTTATGTAAGAGAGAGGTAGGTACTCTATCCAAAGCAATATTCTTTTAAGAATGAAATAGAATAGAATGGTGACATGTGGGTAATCCACAGTGAAAACTTCATGTTTAAGTCAAGTCCCATGTCAATATTGCTGATAATCAATCAGGATATGCTTGACACTGCCCAGTTAGGTTGCTATCCATTGTCTGACTGACAGTGGAAAGGGTATGTCTATAATGTACAGGATCTGGATAGAAAGAAGGAAGGCCTGATAGAGAAGGAAGCCGTTCTCCTTATGAAAGATCTCATTTCTGACACTGACCATGACTTCTCAGTACGACTACAGCCTACAATTCCTACTAACTGGACAAATTAAGCTGTTCTCAGTTATCTACATTAACATACCACTGTTAGCATCTGAGATTTGTCAGCAGTTTTAGGATTTTAAGAAAATTTGGGGGTGAGTTGTGGACCATAGGGATTGACATTATACCTTTTGAACAAATTGGATCACTTGGTGGCCCTTGAACTAACCTGTCTTTTTGTTCATGCATGTGATGTAATACCCAGTAGAAGGATCTATCTTGCAGTCATTCCCAATCTTTTCCTGTTCCCCTCATTTAGGTGTGAGGGGGTGCCCCTCTCCTCAGAAGCCCATAAATAATACAGAAGATAGCTTCTAAGTTGTTTACCATGAAGATGACAAGTAGAAGTTACATGTTAATTATTTTGGTGTTTCCTGGAACATAGCTCAGGATAAACCCAACACATAGCCTGTGGAGTGTTGTAATATGCTGGCATTAATCTCTTTCTTTTATAAATTTTACCCAGGTACTGGCCTGGATGCCTGGGGAACAGATTTCCATTTTAATGTTAGCAGATGCAGGTATCAAGTTTCTTTCCTCTGGACTTATTGTCACTTGTATGAATTATATTGTATTTTAAACCAAGCAAAAAGGCTTTTGACGTGGCTTAAAGTTTTAACTAAATGGGCCACCATGGAATGGAATTACAAATTTGTGCATCCTTTCATTCATTCACCACAGATTTGTTTAGTAGGTGTTGTGTAAATTCCTAAAGGTATGTTGATAATTAAAGCTCCTTGATCTCTGCCATCAAGGAACTCAGAGTCTAATGGGGAAGAAAAATGTGTGAATAGATGGCTAAAGGGGGTTCTAAAAAGTGTCATTAAAAGAATGAACAAAATGTTGGACAGATGCAGTAAACTTCTAAACATAATCTGAGTCAAATTTCCAGCAAGAAACTAGGCACATTCAAATAACTAACTGAAAAGAACTTAGTTAAGTGACTCTTTACAGAGATGTTGGCTGCATTTGGAGAAACAGAATAGAATCATGGGGCATCAAGGGACTAGCAACAATGGAAGCCATGGGGCTTGAAGATGCAGGAGGAGAATGTTACTAGAACTCGCAAGCATTGCTGACATAGGAAAGGGATTTCCCACAACATCTGAGGCCTTGGGTAGAAGAACAAAAGGAATGCAACACTGTCCAAACTGTGGTCCAGGAAGGGGCAGTGAGCAGTGTGCAGAATAAATAATCAGACCTTCCCCACTTCCTACATTTAATTTTGTGTTACTACCTCTCATTGGCTATTTCCAACCAGAAAACAGGGCATGGTGATTTGTTCTATAGAAATCAGCCTCTTGGCAAACAGGGAAGGAAATAAAGGGAAAGAATGGTACATCCATTGCATACCAACATGCATGGAGAGGGTTCTGCTGGTTGGGCACGGGCAGCTGAAGCCAGGTTGAGAAGGACTTTGGACTCTCATCTCACATCATTTAGTAGAGGTAAGACACGGGCAGAGTGAAGAAAATTTGGTTTCTTCCTTTGATGTTTCCCCTTACATAAGAAATTTCAGTGGAAGACTGTATATGTGTGTGTGTATGCATCTGTATGTATGTGTGTGTGTGTGCATTTTGCTTTCTGATTTGCATAAAGCAAGATTTTTCAGAGGTTAAGGTGATTATAGAAAATTAATTTTTAAGAAGACTTTTAATATTTCTTATTAGAAGGAATTACTGTAACTACCAAGAAAATATTTTAATAGGAAAAATATATAGCTAACCAGGATAAGCAAGTTCATAGTCATACAAAAATGCAAAGAATTGCAGCTCTATTGATCTTGAGGTACCTAGAAAACTCGTAAGAGATTAGTAAGCCTAATATCAATTCAGATCCTAGTTTTTAGTTCCTCACATCATGTGTCAGGTTGATCAGAGATGCCCAGGCTTTTCAAGTCATCATTAAAATAGAGGTGGCTTAGGGCACTTTGAGATATGTTATTTTGCTCCCACTCCCATTTCATCTGGGTTCCAGATAACTGAGGGTTTTTTTAAAGATAGTTAGACTAATTGATCAAGTACATATGTATTTCCATCAGTTTTCATAATTAGGCTGGCTTTTTTTTCCCCTCAAAGATTAGTTGGAAAAATGACAAAGGGTGAGCTGTTTGTGTATCATTAATCTGTATCCTCGTTAACTTAAGTAAGATCTTTAGTCAAAAGGAAAATATTGGACTGATAATGGTTTCTGGCTGTTTGTTTATCACTCTTTTTGTCATTTTTCACTCTCTAAATCCCCTTTATTGAGCCAATTATGCATATAAGCAATCAATAAAACTCCAGGTGCCATCGTTTAGCACTTCTCTTGCATATATTACATAAGATGGGGAAAATAAAACTGTATTATAGTTAATTGATAAAGTTTTTAAGAAAAACAACAAAACCTTTGAACATTTTCAAGCCAACATAATGCAGTTGTATTTTGTGGGTACATATTTGTATAAAATTATGACTGGAACATTATTTTGACAAATATGTAATATGAACCCAGAGGAGGTATACTTAGTCATATACAGGTTATATATCCCAATATGTGTTCCATTAGCATGGATTTTACCTATAAATCATGTGCACATGGGCATTTTTACCAATTGACAACTTTTGAAGAACTTCTGTAGATCTTATTCTTTTTCACATAGTAATAAGAAGGGAAAAATATTGATATTTCTTTTGGTATCTAAGATATCAATCAGCCAGTAAGCACTTGGTAGGCATGTTATGCACTAGCCTATATGCAATAAAAAGTAATTTTCCAGTATGATTCTTCACATCAAAGTAAAATGGATTATAGAGGAAATCTTAACCACTAGATCTGTATAAAACTCTATTAGAAAATATAGCAAATTATTAAGTATTTTGAAAATGAATTTCAAATTTTTATTTTTAATAAAATAATATTTTAAATAAAATATTTTTAATTTTAATAAAAATTGTATAACATATATATATATATATATATATATATATATATATATATATATATGCACATAGTAAAATGATTCCTACTGTCAAGCTCACATATCCATCTCAGGTAGTTTCCTATTTTTCAATGAGATCACCTGAAATCTACTTTCTTAGAAAATTTCCATATCACCTATAGTATCATTAACTGTAGTCCTCATGCTGTACTTTACAGACCTATTCATCCTATAGAACTGCAACTTTCTGCCCTTTGATCAATATTTCCCCATTTCTTCCACCTCTCTACCCTGGTAACCACCATTCTACTCTCTGTCACTATATGTTCAACTTTTTTAGATTCTATGTATGTAACATCATGCAATTTTGTCCTTTCTATCTGGCTTATTTCACTTAGCATATTGTCTTCCAGTTTCATCTATGTTGTTGCAAATGGTGAATATATACAGTGGAATTTTTTTCAGCCTTAAAAAGGAAAATGAATTTTCTCAATTTCAAGTATGATACATGTTTTAAAATATTTTTAAGTGAGTGCTAATGAAAGATAAGCCAATAAAAAGAAAATCTCCAAACTTACATAGTATATGGTAGCTATAATATCACTTAACCTATAGTGATTACATTTTAGAGCTCATCAATTGAAAGAAGTCACCAGGGATACCAAGGATGCATTCTTGGTTTTATCACCTCTAGGCTTTAAATAATTACCAATTTTTCAGTCAGTGCCCTTTCAATTTTAAATATACCTCTTAGATTCAGAACGAAAGAAATTATTTTGGCCTATTAAGTTAATTAAAAACCTGCAGTCTGTAACTGAGCTATGACACATTCTGGAATAGAGTATTTGGGGTCAGAAATGTTGAGTGTTGGGAGAGTGTTTGCTAAATATGTCTGCTCCATGTGCCGTGAGAACTCCCATGTTCTTTTTCGCACTTCACACTGTAGGATAGAGGACCAGGTTTGAAAGTTGGTGTGGAAATTTTCACCAGCCCTTTTAAACAGGAGCCCTGAGATCTGCTTCTGAGCAGTGGCTCTGTCATCATGGTAGTATGAATGACAAGCATAACAGAGAGACACTGAGAAGGCAGATGTTGTTACAATATCCTTGCTGTGTGACTTGGAAGCAGGGAGGAAAACAACTGAATAGCAGTGTCCACTGAACATCTGGGGTTGATCTTGTTGATTGTGCCCAAGAATCATTGGCTGAGTCTCTTTTTGCTGTAATAATTGTGGCAGAACAAAACGAAGCAGCTCACTTCCCAGTTAATTCTGCTTTAAGGGGTTCAGTGGGCAGCCACTTGAAGTTCTGTTTCCTCTTTCTTACAGAACTTCAAATGTAGATTTGTCAAGATTATGTAAGAAGCTTTTAATCATATGTCTCCTTCTTCCTTCTTCTCTCTCCTTACCTTGCTTACTTTCTTCCCTCCTACTTTCCTTTCTCCTCTCTCTCTCATTCCTTCTTTTCTTCCTTCTTTCTTCTCCTTTTTTTCTTCCTTCTTTTAATCTTTCTACATTCAAATTATGAATCACTGTTATGTATTAGACAATGTTGAAGCACCAGGGATACAGCAGTGAATAAAAATAAACAAAGTGCCTGCCAACCTGAAGATAATGAGGGGAAATAAAGCACACAACAAATAGGTAAACAAGGTATAAAATATCATATAATATATACACTAAGGAGAAAAATAAACGAGGTAAGAAAATAGAAAGCATTTTTTTTGTAGTGTGGCTGTATTGGTTTCTTAAGACTGTTGTAACAAATTATCACAAACTTGGTGGCTTACAACAATATAAACGTATGTTATAATATTTCTGAAGGCCAGAAATCCTAAATCAGGGTGTGGGCAAGGTTGTGCTCCCTCAAAGGGCTCTAGGGGAGGATCTTTCCTTGTCTCTTCCCATGTCTGGTGGTTCCATATATCCCATGCTTGTCATTGCATAATCTCAGTCTCTACTTCCATTTTCTTCTGTCTCTTATAAGTACACTGTCATTGGGCTCACCTGGGTCATCCAGGATGATATAATCTCAATATTCTTAACCTAATTACATTTTCGAAGCCTTTTATTTTCCCAAATAAGATCACATTTACAGTTTCTGTTGATTAGGCCATTGATATATCTTTTTTTTGGCAGGAGAGACAACATTGAACCAGCTATGGTGGCCAAAAATGGCTCTTCAGATAAGTTGGTCAAGAAAGGGCTTTCAGATGAGATAATATTTGAACTGAGACCAGGACAAAGTAAAGAAATGAGCCAATATGGAAAATTATATGATCAAAAATATGTAGTTCCCACAGTTCACCCCCAAAGGGATTGATATCTTCACAAATGTTTGAAAACATCTATGAAGTATACTCTAAAAAGAGTTCTACGCCCACCTTTTGGGACCAGGAGTAAATGAAAGTGCTGGAAGCTTCTTGAATTTTGATCACAAGTTCTCATTGTGGTATCCATTGTCCATACAAAGTTGTCTAGTAAAACAGAACCTCCCTAACCCTCCTCCAATTCTTCCCTTAAAATTTTATTTTTGCATATTACTAACATCTTAATTCTTCATAAAATGCATGTAGTACTGGAAAGTCCATAATTTTCATAAATGTAGTTTGGAAGTACCAACTTGAGAAAAATGAGGAAGGGGTAAAATGTTCAGGGGTTTGGAGGGATAAGAATAAGGAGAATGAACAAAGGGAGTGATTATTTCCCCAAATAAAATTAATCAACTTCAAAATGTACCTAAGAATTGACTACAGTAACCTTAGTGTATTTTAAATGCTGCTGGGAAGTGTCTTGCTCAGTGAAGGAAAGAAAATAGTTTTTTTTTTCCCACAGGAAGAGATTCTCATTCTGTTATCTAACAAGAATTTTTCATGCTGGAAGCAGAACAATTTTATTAAAAGGCAGAAAACAGCATGAGGTAGATCTGTTTTAGATTCTTCATAAAGGTTTTTGTTTTTATATTTTTTCACTCCTTAAACTAACATTTTACCTGTAACCCAGTTGTAAGCCATAGATATGAAGAGATTAGTTATCTGTTCACATATTCTTCAAGTCAATATCTCATACCCCTATCTCTCCAAGTGACCCAGTGCAATAATCAGCATTCCCAAAATAAAGAGGAATACAGGTTTTCTCCCCTTAAATATAGTTTTTATTAACCAGATAACACAAAACATTAAAAGTAGAGGGCAACTTCTATATTTTATATTGAAGAAAAACTAGCTTTGTATTCAAGAGTTGGAAAACCTGATTCTTAAATCCATTTCTGAAATTCCATTTCCTCATCTAAAATGTGGCTAAATAACTGCTTTCATAAGATGTGTACAAATATTTTTCTCTTAATATCCTAAGTATTAAGTAGAGTTAAAGATAACCACGACAAAGAATTTTAGCTTTGAGAACCCACTGAATGTTGGGACAAAGTGGATAAACTTGCAAGATATTATGCTATGTGAAATAAGCCAGACACAAAGAAAAATACTGCATGATCTTACATGTGGAATCTAAAAAAGTTGAATCATAGAAACAGAGAGTAAAATAATGGTTACTAAGTGTAGGGAGGTGGGGAAAATGGGAAGATGTTGGTCAAAGGGTACAAAGTTGCAGTTATGTAGAATGAATAAGTTATAGAGATCTAATGTATAGAATGATGTCTATGTTAATAATACTATATTGTATACTAGAAATTTACTGGGAGTCGATTTCAGGTGCTCTTAACACACACATACATAATGTAACTATGAGAGGAGATAGATATATTAATTAGCTTGACTATAGTAATCATTTCACTTTGTATATGTATATCAAATATCAGGTACACTTTATATAAAATTTTATAAAAAATAAAGTGTTTTTTAAAAAATCTTTACTTTCTCACTCTAGCTGTCATACAGAAGCTATGAGATGTGGACTATCTCTTCTTTCCAATGGGAAACAAAACTACTCACATTTCTATTGCAATGGGGGTGATGAGCCTTCTAAGGAGCTCTCCATTCTCTCACTATTGTACCTCCCTATCATCTCAAGTATTATGCTTATGCGTCTTTGCTCTTACCTATATAGTAAACCACATTCTCTTTCTCCAAAATCTTTTGCATTATCCTTGAAGCATGTTCTATTGATTTCCACATTTAAAATAAAACAGAAGCATTCATTACATCAATCACATTCTTCCCTTAACATTATCATTCAACCCTGACCTCCTCTTCTAGTTACAATCTACTTCTTTTAAAGTCAAATTTCTTGAAAGAAATTTCTGCATTCATTGCATATGTTTTACAATTTTCTACTCATCATTAAGCAAGAGTAATCTGGCTTCTGCCTTCACTGATTGACTTGAAACTGCCATTTTCAGTGTCACGAGCAACTTCAATGTTTTAAATTCAACAGCAATAATTTAAACCATTTTTCCTTTTTCTAAGTTGTTTTTTTTTAATATCCTAAGTTATATTTTTAATATCCTCTATCTAGTCCTTAAATAATACAGTTCATCATGGCTTTGTCTTAGGTCTTCTCTTCGAATTTTACATATTTTCCTAGGTCATTGCATTAATCCCAAAGTTGGCAGTTATTTTGGCCATGCTTATAACTCAAAATTGTGTTTTAAGCCCATTCATCTCTTCCTAACTTGAGAATCCCGTATCTACTCTCTACTGATGTCTCTAGTTTTATGAGACCAGGTATCTTAATTGCTACATAAGTAAAACTAATTTAATAACCTTTCTCTCTAAACCACATTTTTCTCTATGTTAGTCATTAATGTTTTCATCATTTATTCAGTTTATTATACTCAATGTGTTAGTGGCCATACTCTGCCTATCCAATATATAACAAAGTCCTCTTGATTCTAACTCTGGAATTACTCCAGACTTTTTATACATATATACTATCAAAGCCCTAGTTTAAGTCTGCATAGTTTTTCACCTGGAACATTGCAATAGCCTCCTAATTTGATTCCTTTCAGACACAATGTCTCTATAAAGTTCATCCTCCTTATTGCAGCTAGAGAGATGTTCCAAAAATGGAAACTATGTCATATCATGTTTGGGTTTTCCTTTTTGAGTAAAAACATAATCCCTTAACAGGCCCACAGATATTGGCTGACTTGAACCATTAATTTGTCTCTGGAATTACAGCAATTACAACACATTCTTTCCTCTCTAGAGATCTTCACATAGACTCTTCTTTTTGCTTACAATTCTCTTAAACCAGCTACACTTAACACACAGCAAAATCAAACCGCTTTGCCACTCCCATTCACCAAGTTAAAGTCAATGCACTTGTCAAATCGTGTTAACTCTCACCTATTCATACAGCATTTTTCTGACCATCCTGACTAAATGAGGTCTTCTCATTATCCCCTTCAATAAGCATATTCTGTGGCTTTGATAAATTATCAAAATTTTAGTTAAATGTAATGTAATGCACTTGTTTAGTGTCTGTTTCTCAATTTGGACTATGAGCTACATAAGAGTGGGAAAAATGTTATCTTCCTGGATATATTCTCAGTACAAATAAAAGCATCTTGAAGACAGACATGCCATATGAATTATAGAATGAAGAAATAAAATTACATTGGTTTGAAAGATAGCCATCACTTTCTCACTTCTAGGAATCAGACATACCAGCAGTATCTTTCTACTTTCTGGAAAATACCCTCTACTCTTACTCCAGTCAAATGTCTATCTTTTCCATTGTTGTGAATTTCAACTATTAGGGTATAAATCTACTGTTCTTTATCATGACATTTTATTATTGTTTCAACAAATCAGTAGATCCTGGTATAATAAAGAGTTCTGGATTCATTAATTTTCTGTATAGACTTTAAACAGTACAAAAAGACAATTTCCTATAGTAAAAATAAAAGTATTATGAACATGGAAAACTAGAAATATATGCCACTTCAATGGTTGAACAGTTATTTAGTTTTAAGAAAATGAAAATACATGACTCAGTGACTTAATTACTTAAAATACTTAGGTAATTTCATTACTTCTCTAATTTATTTATAATCAAGCTATTTTCAAAATAATTTATTTAAAAGAAACACATCCAAGATTTTTATTCTATCTAATATTAAGCTTTATAAGATTTAATGAAGAAGGTTCAATGTTAGTAGATATATATTTATGTATTAAGCAAAAAATGTCTATTCTCTCACTTTACTCATTTTCAGTTAAAAGCCATTTCTGTTTTAATTTGATCAAGTTGTTAACACTGGTTTCACCTTCTCCAAATTGATTAGATTGGCATAAATAATGTCTTGTAAATTGATGTTGCTTCAGTTAATGATAGAGACTTTCAACAGCTTCAGTTTCAAGAAATGCCATTAGATAATGAATTGGTCCTTTCCTTGGTTTTAAAAATGGCCTTGGGAAGGCTTATCATAATGAAGTCAGTGATGTCCTCTTAGAATGAGAATTTAAAAGTGATGACAATTTTTGACAAGAATAAATTAAAGACCCAGAAGATAATTTACTTTATTCCTTAAATATTAGGAAGAAAGAGCAACAGAAGCCCCAAATAGTATAATAATAAAGTACAACAACAGGTAAATTAGGAGGAAAAAATCAATGAGTTTCCCAGAACCATATACTAGTAAATCATTCACTCTGAACTTAAGACATCCTCAACTCCATTACATGCTCTTTTAGAAAGCAGAGTAGTTTTCTTCTTAAATTTGGGGAAAATGTACACTTTTAAAGTTTAAACTTAAATTTGTTTTCTCCTCTGAATTTTGTTTCACTAATAAAGGTAAAGGTAATTAAATTGTGCATTTTGTGAGACACATATATAAAAATTCTTATGGATGTGAGTATGTTAGATTTCATATTGCATTTCCATTTGTATATGGTATTATTTCTTTAAATAAACCCTAATTAACATATGAAAGATAACAGTGATATCAGGAGGATAATAATAGTAAGTTAACATTAATTAAACACATATGGTTGTTAAACGTTGTTGTTTTGGGGCTTCCCTGGTGGCGCAGTGGTTGAGAGTCCGCCTGGCAATGCAGGGGACGCGGGTTCATGTCCTGGTCCGGGAGGATCCCACGTGCCGCGGAGCGGCTGGGCCCGTGAGCCATGGCCGCTGGGCCTGCGCGTCCGGAGCCTGTGCTCCACGGCGGGAGAGGCCACAACAGTGAGAAGCCCATGTACTGCAAAAAAGAAAATAATAATAAAATAAAAATAAAAATAAATAAATAAATAAATAAATGTTGTTGTTAGTATACTATGTATATTAAATTATTTAATCCTCACAATAACTCTATGGTGAAGGTACCATTATTATCCTCATTATTTAAGATAAACACAAAATTTCAGTGATTTGCCTTAGGACGAGCAGTTGGTAAGTATACATGCAAACACATTCACGTTCAAGGAGTATTTTAGAGTACCTATGTTGTTTCAGGTAATATGCTACATAAGTTCACACACTGTCTCATTTTATTATCACAACACACATGAGGGAGATAATATTCAATCCTGACTCTTCTAAAGAAGAAACCAAGATAGAGAAACATTTAAACATCTTACCCAAGTAAGACTACAGGGATGTGAATGCAACAACCAGGCTCCAAACTTGAACACCCTTTACTATGCTATGTTGGCTCCCTGTATATCTTAACAGTACTGGGTTTTCCTAAGTGATAAAATGCTAATTTTCATATTTTTGTTATCCTGAGGTCATATTCAGCACTATTTAATGGACTACATAGTGATCGTCTGCCCAACACATGCTAAAAAAAGCAAAGGTTTTAGGTCTCTTCTTTGGGAAGACTCATTGCTATATAACCTAAAGTTTAAAAAGAAAAATAAAATCTCAAACTGTGTTCTGTGTATTTTATTTTTTAATATGCCAAGTGAATTGGCCTTATGAAATCTAGGTCTTTTGGGAAAAAGTCAAAATGTTCTCTATTAGTGTTTTGTTGGTTTGTTATTTAGTCTTTAGATAGCTTTTGCTGTGTAGCTGGAAAAGAGAATGGTACCATTTCAGGGTAAAGTTACTGAAGTGCCCAAACTACAGCTCTATGTTATTATTGAGTTGGCACTGAGTTCAATAACTTAAAAAATGGTTCTACCTGGTAAGGATTAGCTAAATCCAACCTAATGTTTTTTTGGATTTAAAGAAGAAGGTTAATGGGATTGTGGCATGTACTGATTGATTTATAGAGTAGAAAGAGCATTTGACTGAGAATTATAATTCTCAATGATTTTTCCCTCTAAGATGATTTTGTAAACCCTCCAGTCTAAATTTCCTCAAATGCTAAAATTCAGGAATCATAATAGACTATATCTAAGCTCACTTCCTGTTTAAAAGATTACATTTCAATAGTTGAGATGATATGGCTAATTTTCATCCCTCCAGCTTTACATGAAAGTGGACAAGTAACTTAACACATCTTGCTTCAGTTTTCTTGTATGGAACATGAGAAATAAATCTATTTTTTCCAATGCTTCTACATCAGTGCTGTCCAGTAGAAATATAACATGAGCCATACACATGAGTTTAAATTTTCTAGTGGTTACATTAAAAAAGTAAAAAGAAACAGGTGAAATTAATTCTTATTAGCTGCTGAATTCAATATTATAATTTCAGCATATAATCAACATTAAAAATGTCACACTTTGAACGGCAAAAAAAATCAACATAAAATATTGATTATATATTGATGATATTTTTCATATTCATTTTATGACACTAGGTCTTTGATATTTGATGTATATTTTACATTTCAGCATGTCATGATGCAGATCAGCCACATCTGAAATGCTCATTAGCCACATGTGGCTAGTGGCTACTAGTGGAAGAGTTAATTACATAATCTATTACAGCATGTTACACAGATAATGCTGCAGTTGGTATTACACTTGTTTTTATGATCTGTCTTACTTTATACCATATATTACTGCACCATTAAACAGAGGACACAAAGACAGAAGAAATATTATAAATACAACCTGGATTTTCCCATTTTAAATTAGATATCTCTATGATGCCATTTCCTGAAAGTGAGAGTCAATAAGGTAGAGAGGCTTGAAATTAGGCTTTATAATCTGAAAGACTTGAATCAAGGCCAACTTTTCCCACATAGGATGTGTGTGTGTGTGCAATTGTAATGTGTGTATATGTGTATGTTTCCTCTCATACAATGTTCCCTTTCTGAATTATATTTCTCTCATCTGTATAATGAGAATAACAACACTTCACAAGCACATAGTTATGATGACTTTCTGGCATTCTCCTCAACTATGATCCCCTTCCCTCACCATACTCTCCCATCTCTTGAATTTGATTTAGTCTTTGCCACTCTCCAGGATCTTACAGCTGCCTATAGAGATGCTGAACATAGTTATACAAGTATTATATTGCACAATTTAAATACCTTGGTGATTTGTTTCATAGAGTTTAAGAGCTGATTGCTGTCATTTATTTATAAATAAAAATCCATATAACTCCATCAGCCAGATAATTTCATGAACTGCCAAAGAAATTAGTAGTAATCACACTGATATTGATGCTAATCATTACCTATTACTGAAGGTATACATCTGTATCTATCTGTGATTCCATGCTTGGAATTTTTCAGACATTTAACTTGATTCATAAAAATCATATGCTGATATTGTTTTTTTCATTTTATTAACTTTGAGTTTTACAAACACTTTGTCAATTTGATGTATAATCTGTTTGCTTCTAACCTTGTGAAGTTTAAATATTGTCACGTGGTATCTCACTGTCCAGAGAAGAATTGCATCAAAGTACCTTACTTCTTCCTAGAATCATAAACTGCCAGGGGGGAAATGTCCTAAAAGTTCCTTTTACTTCAATGGCTTATTCAATAGTAGAATCTACCCTTCAACATTCTGGACATTTAGTGATCTAAGAATAGAGGAAAACTACTTTGAAAACAAATGTGGAAGGTCTTGTACTAACAGGTATACACATATTTTATAACGGTTACAATCCTTTCAACAATATGCTTGACACTGGTACATAGATAAAAATTTAAGAAAATATAATAAATAGCCAAAAAACAAACCCAAGGAATATATGAATTTAATGTATGTTGAAGTGAGCATGTTGCATCCATGAAGATAAAATGGACTTTTTATACCTGACATCTCTTGCTGGAATAGTGAGCATTATTTAGGCCCTTGTGCTCAGTCCCTGGTATTTTCTACATATTGTCTAATTTTATCTTCACAATGATGATAAGATTTAAGTATGAATATTATTTACAATTTATGGCTCAGGAGAAAAGCTGAGAGAGGTTTAGTGACTTCCTCATTCTCATTCAGATAGAAAATTGCAGAGCCCAGATATCTTTGATGATAATTTTTTTTTTAATCAATAAGATTTTTCTCTAATGTCTTGAAGAGAAGTCAGACCTTTTTAAGGCCACTTACTTTTCTGTTTCATTTTTTAACATATAGTTTTGTTTCCCTTTCCCTTGTCTCTTCTTCATCTTATTTCTTTTGTTTCTTCTACTCTTTCTTTGTCTCCTCCTACACAATCTCCTCCCTGAATGAGACTGACCCCCACAGACCCCATCATTTCCTGATCTTCTATGGAATTTAGGGGTTTTGGTTGGGGGAAATGGTGTTACCTGGTGTCCATCCCTGACATCCTGGATATGTTTTTTCTTTCTATGTGGTAAATCACATGTTGGTAGGATCCCCCCTGTATCCCGTCTTGCCTGTACTTACCTGAGATACAGATATGAAGTTTCCCGGATGAGGATGGTATGGTAGATTGTATGTACCAAAAACGGCCACACATTATTTTCTGGTTCACATGCACTTCCAGAGTCTTGGTTATCCCCCTAAAGAAGGGGAGTTTATTTCCCTCCTAGTGAAACTGGATGGGTTTTTGTGATTGTTCTATGAATAAAATGGAGCAGAAGTAACTCTGTCTGACAAATGAGGATTGGCTATAAAAGTCTATACAGTTTATGCCAGGCTCTCTTTCTATCGGATATTAGCCTTTGAAGCCTTGAACCACCACATAAAAATCCCAGCTGCCCCAAAGCTGCTGTCCTGAAGGGACCATGTGAAAGAACATCCAGGTGGAAGGATGTTTCTGAGGGGCCCCATCTTTTCCAGTTTAATCAGTCTTCCCAGCCCAAGTGCCAGATGCATGTGTGAGGGAGCCTTCAGATGAGCCCAGCCCTGCCCTATTTGACTGCAAACACATGAAACCCTGAGTGGGAACTACCTAGCTGAGTTCAGTCCACTCCAAAGCTATGCATGATAAAAATAAAATGGTTAGTGTTGTTTTGAACAACTAAGTTTGGAGTTGACATTTTATTAACTAATAGATAACTGGAACATATGGTAACTTCTTAATGTTCACATAGAGATACAACTTTTTTAAAAATTACATACAATTCCTATTACCATTTCCATGAAAATTTAGGAAAAGTAGAGTTATTTTTTTTAGGGTACATACTTTGTACTATAAATCTCTCTAGTTTATTTTGTTAATTAGGTAAAAAATGCTACTGATGCATTTTTCATCTGACTGTCATTGAATGGTACTTTACAGACTTTGCACAGCACTCATGTGGTATCATAATTAAGCTTTTTAAATTAATTAGGCCAATAAAAGCAATTAAATCACAGAGAGACTTCTTGGGTCACTTGGTCCAAGATCCATCCCACATTAAAGTTTTCAGACAGAAACCAATGACCGCCAAGGGTCAGTATGTTCAGGAGATTTCAAGGTCTGGGAAAGAAAGAGGATCCTAAATTATGCCAATTAGACTTATGGATACTTCACCATTTGGGAGGCCTGCCATGTATATTATTTCGCTAAAAGATAATAGCATATAGCATTTAGCATAATAGCATAAAGATGAAAAGGTGATTTTTATACACACATGTTGTGTTCATGAAATCTAATCCAGAGTTATATTGATAAATTTATGTATAAAGTGAATGAGTTTAAGAGAGGAAACAAAGTTACTATTTCTATTCTGCTTGTTGCCAAAGAGTCATTTTAAGTGTTTTCTGATGCTGGCTAATGAATAACAGAACTTCAAGCTTTCAACACAAAGAGTCTAGGCTGTCACTCTTTGTCCCTAATCTGAAACACCAACTCTGTACTTCCGGTTGACCGCTCACAAATAGGATCCCTATCATTTTTGTTTAAGTTCTGTCTGCTCAGGCTGCTTTGTTTATACAAACCTAGCACAAGGCCTGTTAAGCAATACTCAGGGAATGTTAGATTGTGTGATAGCTATGATAATGTTTATGATGATACTAGGGTGTATTTTCTTAAATATTTAGGGTTTTAACAGTAAAGATCATTTATCTGGTGCTTTTTTTTCCTTTTAAAGGTGCAGACATTTGGAAATTTGAGAAATTTCTCAAGCTGAAAGAGTCCCTGATGTTCAGTTTATTCTATGCATTATAGCATATTGCATATAAATACAAATTTACACATTAAAATATAATAAATTATATAATATATAAATAAATCTGGTATTAGATGTATAATGGAATATCATCATTTTTTCTTATACACTTTTACTCATCATTTCAAATACTAAAGACATTCTTCTGTTCAACTATCCTGAGATTTTAAGATTTCAACTAAGAAGACATATGCATTAAGCTGTCCAAGAATCAAGCATTAATGGATTGAAACAGACCACAGTTCTCTGGGTCCCAGCAATTTCTGAAGTATGCATAATGGATGTTAAGACTAAGAGACTATCCTCTGACCTAAATAAACCTGAAGCATTAATTCTAGTGGAAAATTCCACTAAAAATAAACAGCAAAAAAGTGAAGAAAGAATGTGGCCTTCTTTAAATGTAAGAAATTATAACCGAATAATGTAGTCCAAATTACACAGACAAAAATACATTTTCCAAGTAGAAAAAAAATAGCTGTGAACTGAAGTAAGTATAGGTATTTTTCCCAGGAGTGTTAGTGCATTCATAAAATGTCTGTTTATAATTGCAACTTTGATGACTGCTATCTCTTTATCTATTATTTTTATGGTCGACAACTTAGATAATTAGAAGATCCAGTTTACTTTCTTGACCACATTTCATCATAGCAATATTCAGTCTAACACTATACAAATGTATTAAAGTATACAAACTTATTTTAAAAGCCAACTATATTTTCTCCTATTTTGAGTACAATATATATTATCATTTTTTTCAATTGCACAGGGGCTTTATTAAGATTCGGTCTGTGCTATTTCTTATGGAAGAATATCAAACATACAAATAGCATTTTTCTCTATGGTCATTTGCATGTATCCTCTTCAGATTCAGATTGATATTTACCTAATGATAATTCAACTATTGATTTGGAGAAGCAGTGTGTTCTTGTACATATATTTTCTAATTAATCTTCCTACTGTGAGGGTAATGTGTTTATTCCCATATTACTTAAAAGGGAATTGAGGAATTGAGGTTGTTTGGGGCCCAGGGCAGGGCACCCCTAAATATACCTCAATGGCATATTGATTATTTCAAATTAAAATTACTTTAGAAATGGCCAGTGCAGGAGGGAAATTTTGACCTTTCTCTCTGTCTCCCTGACAGCAGGAAATATGTCTCTCATGTGAAAGGTGCCCTCCTTATACCAGGAGTTCAAAGACATCCTTATCACCAGACATAGGGAATTCAGGACTGAGAAGGCTATGTAAACAAACCTTGTTACTTATTTACTACCCAAGCCCAAACTTTGCTTAAATTCCTTGCTTATTAAGCATCCAAAGCCTAAGTTTCTTTGTCTTGTCAATTTTTTGTCTAAAAAGTATAAAAGATGTCTGCTTTGGCCACTTCTTAGGTGCCATTTCTATGAGACCACTGTAGGCACAAATTAAACTTGTTTCGTTTTCTTCTGCTAATCTGTGTTGTGTCAATTTTATTATTAGTCCAGTCACATGAACTCAAAAGAGGTGTAGAGGGGGAAATTTCACCCCCCATGACAGTTGGCAAGCCAGTCAGGAGGCTGGTTCGACCCCTGACCCAAGGCTGCCACTGCTGAGAAACCCTGTGACATCTGACATGTGCTGGCAGATAGTAAAATGTCTTACCACAGCAGCCTCCTGGATGTCTGCCTGCAAGATCTGGTTGAAGGAAAAGTATTGAAAGTCCTTTCTCTCTCTCTCTCTCTCTCTCTCTCTCTCTCTCTCCACTTAGAAAAGAAGGATAAAATATTGTGACAGCACAACTATGATATTTGGTAAATGAGTACTGTTGGTTTGTATTGATCCTTTTCTCACACAGATGGTCACTGTTTTTCTTTGTCTCTGTTGTATTGTTTGTCATAATGTGGAAGAATCATAGGGCAGAACAGCAGGCAAAGGCCCTTTAGAAGCCTGCTGTTTGAGCCACCCTCACATACTGGTGGGTTAAAGTCTCTCACAAGATCAGCATTTGTTTAAACAAACTTTGCTGTGGGTCCTCTATGTAAAAACCAGATGAAATTTTTCCTTCCACCTTGTTCTATGTCTTGAAAGTTAGCTTTGTGTCCAGTGAGATTATTGTCTCTGGTCTCCTATATCTGGAAGGTGCGTTCACCACAGTGCATCTGGTGGACAGTCCAATAGGTGTGGGTCAAGACAAAATCACAAGCAGCACTCTTTTTTCTGTCATGCCAGATCTCAGGGGAATTTGTCATAAGAGGTCCCAGTCCATAAAGGTTCTTTGTCATCTCAACCTTTGTTGCCTCATTATTGCTGGAAAAATCCCATTCCAGTAGTGCCTGCCTGGTGTCTCAGATTAGGAAGTCTGTGAGTGGAGACATAATACCTTTTCCTGGGAAACTGGAGACACCATTTTCACTACACCATTCTTACCTCCTGTAGCAATGAAGGGCTTTGACATTCTTAGACTAACTCTGGAAGTAAACGTTCTGGATCTTAGGAGGGTTACATCCTCTCTTGTGAGACAGGTTTTCCGTCTTTGGTTAAGTCATAAAAACGGCTTACTGGTCTGAGTTGTTATTTGAAATTATATAAGATCTTACTTGTCAATGACCAGATAATGGATCCTTTAAGTTATCTATATTTAATAGGAAAAAAATTTGAAATTTTGAGATGACTCATCATAAACAGCTGTCAAATTGGTACTGATGGAGGAATCAAATTGAAGGGGACAAAAAAGGATAATGGCTAGCCATTAGACTTAAAAAGTCCAACACAAATTCTATTTCTAAACTACCCCATCTCCTGAACAATTCCCTAGGTCTTCCTACAAATAATTAGAAAATAACTCAGCTGGAGGCCAATATTCAAGGACAATAATAACAAGTGTCTTTACCTTACAAATCTCTACGGAACAGGAACTATAGCTCTAAAAGCAAATCAAAACTCACTTAAGGGCCTCCCTGGTGGCGCAGTGGTTGAGAGTCCGCCTGCCGATGCAGGGGACACGGGTTCGTGCCCCGATCCCGGAGGATCCCACATGCCGCGGAGCGGCTGGGCCCGCGAGCCATGGCCGCGGGGCCTGTGTGTCCGGAGCCTGTGCTCCGCAACGGGAGAGGCCACAGCAGTGAGAGGCCCGCGTACAGCAAAAAAAAAAAAAAAAAAAAAACTCACTTAAATTTATCAGCCTCAAGTTCTTACCTATTTTTATCCAAATGCTTATAGATATTGTAAAAGATCAGCAAAATTGTTCTGTACTTAAGAAGACAAAAAAAATTGAATAATAATTACCCTAAGACTTATGATAATAGAGAAATATACTCCAAAATTCTTAGGAGGAAACTTATATTTTCGTTCAGTGTACATTAAGTTATAAATCTTATCATGTCTTTGAAATGTAAACACAAACCACATCACCTGAGACTGAGCCTGTATTAACTCAGTTAGTGAAACTAAAAATAAAAAAAGAGAGAAAAAGACATTTTCCCCCTTCCAGTTTTATTGAGATATAAATGACAGATAGCACTGTATAAGGAGTACTGCAAAGTGATTTGACTTACATAAAGAAGGAAATGATTATCACAATATGTTTAGTGAACATCCACATAAAAACAAAATTAAAGAAATAGAAAATTTTTTCTTCTGATATGATATCTTAAGATTTAATCTTTTAACTGCTTTCATTTATAACATACAGCAGTGTTAATTATATCTATCATGTTGTACATCACATCTTTAGTACTTATTTATTTTATAACTGGAACTTTGTGCCTTTTCACTGCCTTCATCCAATTCCCCCGGTCCCCAGTACTCACCTTCTGGTAACTACAAATCTGATCTTTTTTTCTATGAGTTTGTTTCTGAAATATAATTAACCTATAACAGCATGTTCATTCCTGTTATATAACATAGTGATTTGATATTTCTATATATTCAAAATGATCACCATGATAAGTCTAGTTACCATCTGTGAACATACAAATATATTACATAGCTATTGACTATATTCCCCACACTACATTTCATACCTGAGACACATTTATTTTTCAACTGGAAGTTTGTACCTCTTAATCAACCCCCCCAACCCCTCTGCCTTCTGGTAATCACATGTTTGTTCTTTGTATCTATAGCTCTGTTTTGCTATATTTGTTCATTTGTTTTGTTTTTGCAATTCCACATATAAGTGAAATTATATAGTATTCTTCTTTCTTTATATGACTTATTTCACTTAACATAATACTCCCTAGGTCCATCTATGTTGTCCCAAATGACAAGATTTCATTCTTATTTTATAGCTGAGTAATATTTCATTGCATATATTGCCACAGATTCTTTATCAATTAATCTATCGAAGGACACTTAGATTGCTTCCTTATCTTGGTTATTGCAAATAATGTTGCAATGAACAAAGGGGTACGTATATATATATCTTTTCAAATTAGTGTTTTTGTTTTCTTTGGATAAATACTCAGGAGTGGAATTCCTGGATAGTATAGTGGTTCTATTTTTAATTTGTTGAGGAATATCCATACTGTTTTTCATAGTGGCTCTACCAATTTACATCTCCATTAACAATGCACAAGTGTTTTCTTTTCTCTGCATCCTTGGCAACGCTTACTTTTTTTTTTTTTGATAATAACAATTCTGACAGGTTTAGGTGATATCTCATTGTGGTTTTGATTTGCATTTTCCTGATGATTAGTGATGTTGAACATCTCTTCATATGTCTTTTGGCCATCTTTGTGTCTTTGGATTAGCTCTATTGAAACTAAAGAAAAAAAAAAGAAGGAAAGAAGCTTTCTTAAACACAAACTGCTAAAAGACACTCTTGCCCAACTCAAATCACAGCAAGGGTGGAGATCAATCAGGATAGTGAATTAGGGGCTTCCCTGGTGGCACAGTGGTTGAGAGTCCACCTGCCAATGCAGGGGATACGGATTCGTGCCCCGGTCCGGGAAGATCTCACATGCCATGGAGCGGCTAAGCCCATGAGCCATGGCTGCTGAGCGTGTGTGTCTGGAGTCTGTGCTCTGCAATGGGATAGGCCACAACAGTGAGAAGCCTACATACTGAAAAAAAAAAGTGATAGTGAATTAGAAGGACACAGAACATACCTCTCCCCACAAACACATAAAAATTAAATCTACTTGTGGAACAATCTCCACTAAAAATGAATTAGAAACTAACAGAAATGTTTTAAGAAAGAAAGGAAGGGAAAAGAAACAATCAGTCAAGACCTGTCCCTCCAGGAGGAGCTCAGAGGAAAAGGGAAAATACACAGGAGGAGATCCACCCTGGGGTTGAGGGTTTTAAGCTACATATTGGGTGTCCCAGTCCTGGGGTCCAATGTAAGGAAAACAAGCTCTGTTTGTTGGTTTGAAGGGCTTCTGGGACTAGTAGGACAGTTGTGGCAAGTATGGACTCCACCTGTGAGGAACAGACATGTGCTAGCTTGCTCCCAAGGCAGGGCAGAATGGGACTGAGGACTGCTCTAGTGGCTGCATAGTTTCCCACAACTGCAGGGGTGTGTGCTCCATCCTGAGATGAGTGAACACTCCAGCCTTGCTTACTTCAAGTTATTTCTCCACACTGGACTGGGGGGGTGCCATGACCAAGGAGAAAGCCTGGCTGTTGGATATAGAGGTGACTTGGACTTGAGGTGGTATCTGAGAGAGGTGGAGGTGGCCATGGCTGAAGCTTAGACAGGCAGGGCATCAGGGGCTCAAGGGTGGACCTGATGTCTGATCAAGGCTGGACCAGCACAGCCCACATCTCAATACATGTCCAAAGCCCACATGAGCCCTGTATGCCACGAGAGGGTGAGGGCAGTGGAGGCTGGGGGTAGTGATCACCTATGATGGACAAAAGAGACTCAGACCTGAAGCTGTATCTGAGGAAGTTGGGGGAAGACATTGCTGGTGATTACACAGGTGGCAAATCAGAAGCATCTGTCTATGGCCACCCCACTGCAATGTGCACGGGCCTCTCTTGTGCCAACATTGCTCCCCTTTTGAGCAAAGGTGCCAGTGCTGGGAAAGAGGAGAACACACACTTAAAGTGAACAGAGGCAAATTGGAACCAATCCTCAGGGATTCTGCTCTGGAAATTTTGGATCCAATGATACACCTGGGTAATGATGGCCACTGAGGAGAGGGGAAGCCCTGGCTCAAACCTGGCTCCAGTCCTAGCCCCTCCATGTGCAGTTCACCCTCCTACCAAGGTGATAGATGCCAGCATATCCTGAGGAAAGATGTGACTTGTGATTATGTCAAATCCAGCTTTCCCCAAAAAGGCACTGGGCACACAGAGACTGTATAGAGGTGCTCCCATATAAGGACACCACTTTAAGACTGCAATATATAACTGATTCACTTAATTCATAGAGAGAAAATTTGGCAAAATAAGAATACAGAGGTACTGGTTTCAATTGAAAAAGTATGAGAAAAATCACTGAAAAAATAAATAATGAAACTGAAATAAACAATTTATCAGATGAAGAATTCAAAGCATTAATAATATGAATGATAATAAAATTAGGGAAAATAATAGATGAACAAAGTACAACTTATTTAAAAGAAACAGAAAATACAAAAAAGAACCAGTCAGAACTGAAGAATATAGTACCTCAAAAAAAAAAAAAAAAAGAAAAGAAAAGAAAAACTAGATGGAATTAATAGATGACTAAGCGATACACAAGAACCTGTAAGTGATCTGGATAGGATAATGAAAATCACACAATCAGAACAGCATAGAGAAAAATAAATTAAAAAATGAGAACAGTTTAAGTGATCTCTGAGATAACATCATGTGTACCAACATTTGTATTATAGTGGTGATTGAAGGAGAAAAGAAAGAGAAGGAAGTTAAAAATATATTTAATGAAATAAATACTTTTCATTATTTGGATATATCTGGATAGAGGAAGCACAGAGAGTCCCTAACAAGATAAACTCAAACAGATCCACAACAAGATATATCATAATTAAATGACAAAAGTTAAAGATAAAGAGAAAATTATAAAGGCAGCAAGAGAAAACCAGAGTCATATTCAAAGGAATCCTCCTATGACTATAAGCTGATTTTTCTGCAGAAACATTGCAGGCCAGCAGGGAGCATCATGATATATTCAAAGTGCTGAAAGGGCAAACCCTTCAAACTAGGATAGTAAACCCAGCAAGACTATTATTTAAAATTGAAGGACAGTTAAAGAACTTCTCAAACAAGCAAAAACTAAGAGTCCATCTATACTAAACCATCACTCAAAGTAATGTTAAAGGGTCTTCTTTAAGTGAAATGGCTATCACAAGAAGTAAGTGTCTATAGGAAAATCCCAGTAGTAATGGCAAATATATAGCAAAGGCTGAGAATCAACCAGTAAAGTAAGCTAGCATGAAGATTAAAAGTCAAAAACTTATAAAGCAAATATAACTACAATAAATACTGAAAGAATAAACATTAAAATGTAAAATTTGACATCAAAACCACAAAATGTGGAGGAGAAGAGTAAAAAATGTAGATTTTTAATAATGTGATTGAGCTTAAATGACTAACAGATTAAAACAAATAGATATAGTTATAGGTCAACATATATGCACCACATGGTAACCGTAAAATGTAAACTACAATAGATACACAAACACTAAAAATAAAGGAACACAAGCATACTACTAGAGAAAATTCACCAAACCACAAGGGTAGATACAAAAAGAAGAAATGAACAGAAAAGAACTACAAAAACTACTGAAAAACGAGTAACAAAATGGCAGTAAGTATATACCTATCAATAACGACTTTAAATGTCAATAGACAAAATGCTCCCAACCAAAAGACAAAGTTAGGGACTTCCCCGGTGGACGAGTGGTTAAGAGTCTGTCTGCCAATGCAGGGGACATGGGTTCAAGCCCTGGTGCAGGAAGATCCCACATGCCACGGAGGAACTAAGCCTGTGCACCACAGCTACTGAGCCTGCACTCTAGAACCTGCAAGCCACAATTACTGAAGCCCACATGCTTAGAGCCTGTGCTTTGCAAAAAGAGAAGCCACCACAATGAGAAACCCATGTACCACAACAAAGTGTAGCCCCTGCTCACCACAACTAGAGAAAGCTTGCACACAGCAGTGAAGACCATTTGCAGCCAAATAAATAAATGCTTGTTTAAAAACAAAGAAAAAGACAAAGGTTGGCTGATTCAATAAAAAACAAGACCTTTCAATATGCTTCTTACAAGAGACTCAATTCAGGGCTAAAGACACACACAGACTAAAAGTGAGAGGATATAAAAATATATTTCATGCAAATGAAAATGACAAGAAAAGGGGGTACTAATATATATATATATCAGATAAAATATACTTTAAAAGAAAAGCTATAACAATAGACAAAGAAGAGCATTGTATAATCATAAAAGGATCACTACAAGAAGAGGATACTCTACTTATTAGCAATATGAACCCAATATAGGAGCACCTAAATATATAAAGCAAATACTAACAGACATAAAGGGAGAAATTTACAATATAATAATAGTAGGAGACTTTAACACCCCACATACATCAATGAACAGATCATCCAAACAGAAAATTAATAAGACAACAGTTGTTCTTAAAGGATACAATAGATCAGTTGGACATAATAGATATCTACAGGACTTTATGTCCAAAACCAGCAGAATACACATCCAATTCAAGTGCACACATAATGCCCTCCAGGTTAGATCACTTTCTAGGCCACAAAACAAGTCTCAACAGATTTAAGATGATAGAAATTATATCAGGCATTTTTTTTCCAACCAAATGGCATCAAACTAGAAATCAATTACAGGAAGAAAAGTGGGAAAAGAACAAATACATGGAGACTAAACAACACACTGCTTAAAAACAAGTGGACCAATGAAGAAATCAAAGAGGAAATTAGAAAATACTTAGGGATAAATGAAAATGGAAACACTTCAAAATCTATGGGATGCTGCAAAAACAATTCTAAGAGGAAAGTATACAGGAGTCAAGTCTTCCTCAAGAAACAAGAAAAATCTCAAATAAACATCCTAACCTACCACTTAAAGGAATTAGAAAGAGAGATGACTCAAATAAACAAAATAAGAAATGAAATAGGAGCAAAACAATCAATACCACAGAGATACAAAAACTCATAAGATAATACTACGAACAGTTATTTGCCAACAAATTGGCAACCTAGAAGAAACAGAAAAAAATCTGGAAAGACACAACCTGACAAGACTGAATCAGGAAGAAATGGTCAATCTGAACAGACAATCACTAGCAGTGGAATTGAATATGTAATAATAATAATAATAATAATAATAATAATAATAATAATAATAATAATAAAACTCCAAACAAACAGAAGTTCAGGACTGATGGCTTCACAGGGAAATTCTCACACACATTTACAGAAGAGGTAATACCTATTCTTCTCAAACCATTTCAAAAACTTGAAGAGGACAGAACTCTCCCAAATTCATTTTACAAGTCTCAGTTACCTTGATACCAAACCAGAAAAAGACACTCCAAAAAACAATAAATTATCTCTGGTGAATATAGATGCAAACATCCACAACAAAATATTTACAAACCTAATCATCCAACAATATATATAAAGATCATACCTCATGATCAGTTGGGATTTATTCCAAGGATGCAAGGATAGTTCAATATTCACAAATCAACTGATGTAATACTCTGAATTTTAAAAAGGAAGGACAAAAATATCATGATTATTCAAGAGATACAGAAAATGCATTTGACAACAATCAACATCCATTCATGATAAAAATTAAAAGTTGGTATAGAGAGAACATATCTTAACATAATAAAGGCCATTTATGACAAATCCAGTTAAAATCATACTCAAAGGTGAAAAGCTGAAAGCCTTTCCTCTAAAATCAGGAACAAGACAAGGATGCCCACTCTTGACACTTCTATTTAACTTACTGTTGGAAGTCCTACCACAGTGATCAGACAAGAAAAAGAAATAATTAAAACCATCACTATTTGCAGATAACATGATACTACACATAGAAAAACCTAAGGTTCCACCCCAAAACTATTAGAACTAGTACATGAATTCAATAAATTTGTAGGAAACAATAGAGAGATTTCTGTTGCTTTTTCTATACACTACTAATGAACTATCAGAAAGAGTAAGCAAGAAAACAATCATGTTTAAAATAATATAAAAAAGAATAATCAAGGAAGTAAAAGATCTATACTGTAAAGACTATAAAACATCAATGAAGGAATTTAAAAATGATGTAAAGTAATGGGAAGACACCCATTGCTCTTGGATTAAAAGAAATATCATTAAAAAGGCCTTACTACCTAAAGTAATCTACAGATTTAATGCAATCCCTATCAAAATACACATGGCATTTTTGCACACAACTAGAGTAAATAATCCTAAAATTAGTATGGAAACAAAGACAACTCTGAATAGTGAAAACATTTTGATAAAGAAGAACAAAACTGGAGGAATCTTGCTACCTGACATCGGACTATGTTACAAAGCTACTGTAATAAAAACAACATGGCACTAGCACAGACCCAGACACATAGATCAATAGAATAGAATATAGAGACCAGAAATAAACCCATGAACTTATGCTCTATTTATCAATGACAAAGTAGGAAAGAATAATCAATGGAGAAAAGACAGACTCTTCAGTAAGTGGTGCTGTGAAAACTTTTGCACAGCAAAGTAAACCATCAACAAAACAAAAAGTCAACCTACTGAATAGAAGAAAATATTTTCAAAAGATTTTACAAATAAGTTGTTAATATCCAAAATATATAAACAGTTGATACAACTTAATATCAAAAAAGAAGCCACCTGATTAAAAAATGGGTTGAGAGCTTCCCTGGTGGCGCAGTGGTTGAGAGTCTGCCTGCCGATGCAGGGGACACGGGTTCGTGCCCCGGTCCGGGAAGATCCCACATGCCACGGAGCGGCTGGGCCCGTGAGCCATGGCCACTGAGCCTGCGCATCTGGAGCCTGTGCTCCACAATGGGAGAGGCCACAACAGTGAGAGGCCCGCGTACAGCAAAAAAATAAATAAATAAATAAAAATAAAATAAAAAAAATAAAAATAAAAATAAAAAATGGGTTGAAGACCTGAATGGACATTTTTCTGAAGAAGGCGTACTGATGGCTAATAGGCATATGAAAATATGATCAACATTGCTAATCATTAGAGAAATGCAAATAAAAACTGCAATGAGATATCACCTTACACATGTCAGAATGGCTATTATCAAGAAGTCTACAAGTAACATATGTTGGTGAGGATATGGAGAAAAGGAAACACTTGTACAGTTTTGGTGGTAACGTAAATTGGTGCATCCTCTATGGAAAACAGTATGGATGTACCTCAAAAAACTAAAAGTAGAGCTACCAAATGATCCAACACTTCCCCTCCTTATGGAAGAAAACAAAAACACAAATTCAAAAAGATATATGCACCCCAATGTTCATATCAGCATTATTTATAATAGCCAGGGTATGGAAGCAACCTAAGTGTTTATCAACAGATAAAATGATAAAGAAGCTGTACAGGGCCTCCCTGGTGGCGCAAGTGGTTAAGAGTCCGCCTGCCGATGCAGGGGATACGGGTTCGTGCCCCGGTCTGGGAGGATCCCATATGTCGCGGAGCGGCTGGGCCCGTGAGCCATGGCCGCTGGGCCTGCGCATCCAGAGCCTGTGCTCCGCAACGGGAGAGGCCACAACAGTGAGAGGCCCACATACCGCAAAAAGAAAAAAAAAAAAAAGAAGCTGTACATATATAAATATATACAATGGACTAATACTAATCCATAAAGAAGAATGAAATTCTGCCTTTTGTAAAAAGATGCATGGACCTAGAGAGTATAATGCTTAGTGAAATAAGTAAGACAGAGAAAGATAAACACTCTATGTTATCACTTATATGTTGCACTAAGCAATAAAACAAATGAATTAAGTAACGAAACAGAAATAGACTCACAGATATAGAGAACAAACTACTGGTTACCAGTGAAGGAAGAGAAGGAGGGAGAAGCAAGATAGAGGTATGGGATCAATATATACAAACTACTATGCCTAAAATAGATAAGCAATAAAGATATTGTACAGAACATGAAAATATAGTCACTGTTGTGTAATAACTTTAAAGAGAGTATAACCTATAAAAATACTGAATCACTATGTTTTATACGTTAAATTAATATAACACTGTAAGTCAACTACACTTCAATTTAAAAATATTTAATTCCATGAGACTGAATAAACTGTGGAAGATGATTATAATTTTTTATTTGAAACATTGCTTTTTTTTAATGTTTTGTTTCTCCAGATTTGAAGGAACCTTTTCTAGTTTCTCCTATGCTAACTGTGATTAAAGTACTTTGGTAAATTTTACTGCTATAAGAAGAATTGAAAAATTTATTTTTCTCCCTACCAGATCCCTTCTGAATTCAGAAATTTTCAGTGAGCATTAATATTTTCTTGGCAGTATAGTTATTTGCATAAGTTTAATAAGAATCTCTTCTTATAACAGGACAAAACTGGAAACATTGACTATATTACCAAAGTTTTGACTGGAATGTCATATTTGAGAAAGACATACATAAAATCAGACATGACCAGACTGCTTTAAGGAACTAAGGTTGACTTTATGGAGCCAATAAAGCCTCAAGGAAAAGCAGCCTGCTACCTTATTAACCGGGTTTCCAAAAGCCTTACCAGATGAGTGAGGAAAGTCACTTCTAGGTAGGCCCTGGAACCTCAGGATATTTTGAGGACCTCAAGAAAAGCAAAATTCATCCAAATCTATAGATATTGCAAGCAAAGTCAATGAAACATCTTTGGCTTGGCTTCTTAGCCTCAAAAGGCTATTAAAAGTCCAGCCTGGAGAGTCCTTATATAAAGTTTTAGCAAAGCATATTTAAAAGAGCCTATATGCTCAATTACTTTTATTGCTGGACTTGTGTAAATAACCAGGCCAAGTTTATCAAATCTAGATTTATTTTGTGCAAATTAGTCTTAATTTGGCTATCTTTCATAAAACTGGGGGGTAATTGTAGAAAGAAAAATTATGTTTCAGCAGAACTATAATAACACACTTATGGATACCAGATTCTAGTTCTGTTAATTTTCTTTGAGGTTTTGGTTATTTACCTATAAACTGGACTGGACCCTGAACTTTTCTATTTTCTTTCAATATCTGGATACAACTGTCCAAACTAACATTTTCAGTTTTATCCCATCCTTTCAATTTCAAATCATTAAGAAATAAAACTGCCCTTTTCCCTGAAGTCCTACAAACTACAAACTAAAGCTAGACATCTTAATATAAACTTCAGATGAATCACCACAATAGCTCATGTTTAAACAATCTCCATGCCTGTTGCTATATGAGCCACTCAGAAAGTTTACCTGAACACTGATGACAAACATCAGAGACATTGCAAACTGCCAAAGATGCTTCAACTCTGACATCTAGCAATCTTGACTTGACAGCCTCCTGGGCTCAGAAACTGGTTGATAATCTGCTCCAATTATTAACATTTATTTTTCTTTTGTTTCCATAGACATGACTCTTAGTAAATCTCTGATTGCTTATGCAATGTAGGCCTGTCTTTGGGAGCCTACCTGCATCACCACCTCCTAAAACAAGTTTAACTGAACTGACCTATTGTCAAGAGAAAGAGACAGATTCAACGAGATGAAGCAATCTGCCTGCTGAACTCTTTTTTCTTTTTATTAATTGGAGTATAGTTGCTTTACAATGTTGTGTTAGTTTCTGCTGTACAATGAAGTGAATCAGCTATATGTATACATATATCCCCTCCCTCTTGGACCTCCCTCCCACCCCCGCCATCCCACCCCTCTAGGTCATCACAGAGCACCGAGCTGAGCTCCCTGTACTATACAGCAGGTTCCCACTAGCTATCCATTTTACACATGGTAGTGTACATATGTCGGTCCTAATCTCCCAATTTGTCCCAACCTCCCCTTCCCTTTCTGTGTCCACGTGTCTGTTCTCTATGTCTGCATCTCTATTCCTGCCCTGCAAATAGGTTCATCTGTGCCATTTTTCTAGATTCCACATATATGTGTTAATATATTTGTTTTTCTCTTTGTGACTTACGTCACTCTGTATGACAGACTCTAGGTCCATCCACATCTCTACAAATGACCCAATTTTGTTCCTTTTTATGGCTGCTCAATTCTTAATATGTGAAACTTCCAGGGAAGTTTCAGAATATGGAACTGTTGGGGTCCAGAGCAGGCTGTCCCAAAATAGGACTCAATGGTATATTAATTATTTTAAATTAATGTTGCTTAAGAAATGGTCTGTGCAGGAGGGACACTTTCACCCTCTTCTCTGTCTCCCATAAACAGAAACTAAATCTCCCATGTGAAATGTGCCCTCCTTGTACTGGGAGGTAGAATGGTATCCTAATTTCCAGAGATAGGGTATTCAAGGCCAAGAACCCTTTATCTACAAACCTTGACACTTCTTTACTAGTTTACTATCTAAGCCCAAACTTTGATTAAATTCCTTACTAGTTAAGCACCCAAAGTCTACATTTCTTTGTTTTGTCAATTCTTCACACATTTATTGTTTCTTTGTCTAAAAGGAATAAAAACTGCCTGGTTTGTTCACTTACTTTGTATTTCTATGAGACCTCCATGCATACAAATTAAACTTGTTTCCTTCTTTTCCTGTTACATTCCTGTATGTCAATATTTTTTCTTTGTCCAGCTACAAGAATTCAAGAGGGGTAGAGAAGGAAATTTACCTCTCCCTAACAAGATTATGTGATTCACCCATTGTTATCTACTCAATGAAGGTTTGAATCACTATTCATACCTATACTCACATTCCAACTCTATTGCTACGTTATACTATCTAAATTATAAGGTGTCTTTGATACTAATTACACTAATCTTTTTTCCAGTTTTACAATTTTCAAATCTTTGTTTCAATGCACTTATAAGAATTATTTGAAAAGTTGAAAGTCTTTATAGTAAAGAAAATTACAAAAAATAATACATTTGTGCTGGCAAATGATGAATGTAATTAGCTGAATCCTTCAGTTTGAGTCATACCTTACCACATACAATCTATTTTACAGAGTGTTAAAAAAATTCCCTATTCTTTTCACCTACTCATTCCCACAGTTTTTATCTAGGCAATGCCTCTTTTAAAGATTATTTTAAAATTCTAAAGTTATTTTCTCATAAGATTTTGATCATCTATCTGAACCCTAAATGTTTCTGGTATTCTTTAAGCATTATTTTTGAACAATAGCTTAATTTCATTAAGTTATCTTAAAAATGGATACTATTTATTAAGATTAATTTATGGACCATTCAAATACTCAAGTGGTTTGTTCAAAATAACTTAGTCTAAAGGGCTTACAATAAAGAATCATTGAATTTTTGATGTTTTCTAATTATTATTTGCCAAAGAATGAAAGATACAAAGAAAATATTTTATGAAATGGTTGGAATGATTAATTCTCTAGGTTTTACTAGAGAGGAAAATTGGGAAAGATAATATAAGTACAATGACCTGGTCTCTCGACTAAGAACAATAATGCTTATTAGACAATATATAGGGTAGTATAATCCTATGAGACTTTCAGCTTCATGAGAAGGCTAAAAAGGGTAACCTGATAATGTTTACAGATGACGGACCTCAGTACCATCAGGATCTCTGTGAAGATATAATCACCTACCAGTAAAATTATGAAAATGAGTGTAGTTATTCTAAAATTTATAAAGTCTAAATTCTAACTTTTATATTAATCAGTATTTCCTGTTGATGGAAATATGTATACAGTGAAGAGGGAAACTGAAATTAGAGGTATTTAATATGGATAATGTCTAACTAATGTCTACAGAATACATTGACCATTCACTAATTTAACAAAGATTGTTGAGAAACTCTTACATTCAAAAACTGTTTTAGAATCTATGAGAAATACCTCTCTGCATTAACTGAACCTAAACATCCTAAAATTCATAACATATTTTTCTCAGAACTATCTAATAAATAGCGATGATTCTTTCATTTCCTGTCCTTCATACCCTAGGACCAAGACAGAACTTGCTTTTTGTGTGAAGTGCCAATTCAGAACACTAAGCTATAACTATCGTTGACCATTCTGTCCTCTTTTCAAACCTAGACCAACTTTTATTTATTCTAACTGGTGATCTCAACAAATTTAGTCAATAACCATAATAAACTTCCTGTTTTCCTCTCCATTCTATTAATAATTTCCTCAGCAACACATTGGTAACTCATTCACATCTTGACCTTATCGTTACTCAGGTTGAAAATTCAGTAACATCTTGGCCTCATTGTTCTTTCCCATATCCATGTCATTTCTGCTTCACTTCAGCAAAATGTGGATCTACACAGTACGACTATTTCTTATAAAATAGCCTCTTTTCCTTTCTCTTATCCCATAAATGTACTGAAATGAGTTTCAACCTCATTGAACTCTTTCATTTTTAAAATCCATCAATTAAAATATAACCACAAAAATCTGTACGCTTCAGCAATGTCTTGGGCTCTTATTTCATGTATGCCAACCTAGGTGCTCAGATTACACTAGATGGTAGACTTTCACAATGCCTGCCTTGACAATCTTCAGGTCTAGCACAAGCTCACTTCTCATTTCAAGGCCAAGCAGCAGTGCTTATGGCCATGAACTTTCTGACTATTTCACTCTAAAGTCATAAGATTTAAATTTATCTTTTGCCCTTGCTAGTGCTCAGAAATGTTTTAGTTCCTCTCTTGCAAGAAAGTGTTAGTTAAATAATACAACTAAACAAATGAAGAGATTGAATTAGCTAGATTAAATATTGTTCTAGTTGTTTGCCAAATTGGGCTAAATTTTGGGCAAGGTGAAACGAGACAGTTGATGACATCGATGAAAATAAATAGTTTAGCTACCACAATCTTTCTCCTTCCCTATGCAATCTCCAATTGAACTTAAGCTCTCTAATTGCATATATACTTCCATAATTTATCATTGGAAAAATCCAAGCAGAGTTGGATAAAGTCTATCTGGATCTATCAGATGCTAGGTCTTACAGGCTGTGTTTAAGAAATATGGAACTTCAGGCAGATTAACCTCTCTTTTGAATATAGATGACAAATTATGAAATTAATATTAACATTATTACATATGTAAAAATACTCTCATAGCTACATACACACAAGGATATCCAGGATCTTGATGAAGAAAAATTCAAAACTTTGATAGGATTAATTCATAAACAAATGTATGCTCTCCTCCAAATGACACCACTTGTTTCAGAACCTAGTTTATCAAATCTTCAAGAAGTCAATAACCTCTTTTTATGCAAAATGCTTTAGGGAATAGAAAAAAGAAAGAAAGCTTCACAATAATTGCATCAAATATTCTAAGATTCACTTTTATTTGTATGTTAACATTTTTGAAATTATGATGCATCTCAAGGTTAATGTGATAAGAGAGTCTTCTGTCAGAGTTTAATTGACATAGTTTTAATTTTAATACTAACAAAATAATGGTGCATCTTAAATTGAATGACATCTTAGGTTCAATGCAATATCATAGTTTTGTAAAAACTAATATAATGATTATACCTGAATTAGTTTCCTAACACTGTTCTTATAATTAGTTTCAAATTATTATGAAATTAGTGGCATCTAGCAAGACAGATTTACTCTATTACAGTTATGGAAGTCAGACTTTTGGAATGGGTCTCACTGGACTAAAATCAAGATGTTAGCAAGGCTACATTCTTTTATTAGAGGTGCTAGGGGAATATCCATTTCTTGCCTCTTTTATCTTCTAGACACTGCCCACAGTTCTTGACTCCTGTCTCCCTTTCCTGTTCCCTCTTCCATGGTTTAACTACACTGTGATTACATTGGGCCTACCTGGATAATTCAGGATAATTTCTCTATCTTAAATTCAACTGATTTAATCCTACCTGCAACCTTAATTCTCTCATGCTGTGTAACATAATATACGTACATGTTCCAGGGATTAAAACATGGCCACCTTCAGGGACAGCAATCATTTTGCCTATCACAACACTCAAACTGGAAAAGGTTAGAATAAGAAAGAACTGACTTGCACTGTATGAATATAGGTGCAAAATAACAAATATAATGTTACAAATTAATTATAGAACTACATAAAAATATATATAATAAATATTATTCTCCTATGTATATTCACAAATGTGAGTGTGTTATGTTTGTGTATATCATGACAAGTAAAATTTGTTCTGGAAATGCAAGGATAGGTAAAAATTATCAATATAATTCTCCACCATTAAAAGATATCAAAACACATGGAAATTTAAATTGATTAAATCAATTTATTCAGTAAAATATAACACTAATTCAAGATTTAAAGGTGGACACAGCGCTTGCTTATCACAACTATTATGTCATGCATCCTAATTCTAAAGGTGGTACAATGTGAAACAAACAGAAAGTGTACAACTTAGAATTGATAAAACGCATTATTTAGGAATTGATAAAATGCATTATTTAAGTTAATCTCCTTCTTTTTCTCTCTAAATTCTTTTTCTCTCTAAATTTCTCTTCTTTTTCCTTCTAAGAATTGGCAACAATATTCTTAATGCAGGAAAATGAATCTAACATCAAACTAATAACAAATATCCCACTTAGGATGAAAACCTTATTATAGAGGATCAGCAACAAAATTAGATGTCTGCTCTCAACTCAAAGTTTTAATAATGCAGTTAGAAGAGAAAAAGAAATGAGGTATATGAGGTGCAATTTTCAAAATATTACTGAAACCCACAAAATATACTCAAATAAATGGAATGTAATCTTAGGAAATACTGCTGTTTTAATTATGTCAGTTATTCCTAATTTTTCTAAAAACTTCATTGCAATTTTAGAAACTATCAAAACAAGGAATTACATGAAAAATGCATAGTGATCTTAAAATCCATATGAAATAGGGGAGTTCTCAGATGAGCTAAGATAATTTTGATGATGAATACATTGAGAATGTATACCTTATCAATAGCAATACTAATGATAGACTTATAATACCAAACAGTTTGGTATGTCACAGTGATAGACAAATAGTTCAGTGGAACAGAATTCTGAAAGGAGAAACAGACCCATACATGTATGGAAATTATATATGACAGGACTGACATTATAAATCATTGGAGAAGGGAAGCATAAATATCAAGTTCTGCAGAAAGCACCATACTTATAAGTGAAATGTTCAAGAATTCCCGCTAAAATCAGGAATGAGACAGGACGCCTGCTAAAAGTGATTTTATTTTAAAATATACTACAGGATTTAGAGTAAAGTAAAATAAAGGATAAAGTAAAGGTAAAATGAAATGGAAGAATAAAACTCATTTAATAGCAAATGATGATTTGCTGTACAAATAGCTTAAAAGTATGTGTATGAATTTTTAGAATGAAAAATAAAATTCAACAAACTTGTTTATCAACATACAAGAAAAACTTAATACTTCTAAAAATTATAAGGCACCTTGGAATAAATATTATAATATATGTGCAAGACTTACATGGAAAGTTATTAAACTTTATTAAAAGATTTTAAAAGATTAAGTTCATGGAGATATTTACTTTGCCAAAGTTTGGGAAGTCTCAGTATGTCATAGATATTTATTCTCTCCAAGTTTAATGTGATTTCAATCACAACCTATCAAAAGTTTTCATGGAAGCTGATAAGCTAATTCTACACTGTATTGTAAGCACCAAGCGGTAGAATAAGCTTTTCTCTGGAGAGAAAAATGAGTTAGGGACACGTGCCCTCTCAGATATCAGAAATCTTGTAAAAGTAATTTAATAAAGACTGTGCTATTGATCTAAGTAATTACTTTAGAAATGTACTGGAAAATAATCAGAGATATAGACAAATATATACATGTATTGTACATACAAATGTATGGATATTCATTATTGTTTCATTTAAAGTAACAAGAAATGGAAAGTATCTAACAATAGATGTATGGTTTAATAAAAGTAACTATGTGATATACAGAGATGTCATTCAAATCAAGAGTTAGAAGGAACGTTTTAACCATAGGATATTAACCATTGTATATTATTTAATGAAAATATCATGAATCTTACTGCATGATCTTGTTTTTGAAATGTAAAATGTGTGTATATCTCTATAACCATATAGCTATATAACTGTGCATATAAATGGCTGAATATATACAAACCAGGCGTGTACCTGTTTTTATTTTGTGTGGTGAGACTGAGGTGCTGTGTGGGCTTTTACTTTACACCATTAGTTTGCAATGGTTCTCTTTTAAGATGAATACATTTAAAAATAAATTAGGGCCTCCCTGGTGGTGCAGTGGTTGAGAGTCCGCCTGCCGATGCAGGGGACACGGGTTCGTGCCCGTTCCGGGAAGATCACACATGACATGGAGCGGCTAAGCCCGTGAGCCATGGCCACTGAGCCTGCACGTCCAGAGCCTGTGCTCCACAATGGGAGAGGCCACAATAGTGAGAGGCCCGCATACCACAAAAAGTAAAAACAATAAATTAATGAAAGCTCTATTATTTTGATAAAACATTGAACATCATGGAAAAATGCTCAGCCTTTACAGCTTTCAAAATACTTTAAAACAACACAAAGCTTATTCAAAATTTAATACAAGCAATATTTTAAAATATATATGTATACGTTTGAGTTTATATGAGTAAAGTTATAATTTTAAGTTATACATTTTTTAAAATTCCCATTATTACCATAAATGAATATTGCAGCAACTTTGTTCAAGAATACCTGTTGGCTGCTTGACTAAGTGGTCAAGGTGCATTTATTCATAGTGGGTTCTTTGTTCAGATGATATCTACCACGGTTAGTTTCTGAGAGCAGAGGCAAAATGCAGAAAGAGGGAGCAAAGGCAAAGGGAATGACCAAATTAGAAATGCCTAGTGAACACTATCATATAATTACAAAATCTTCATTTTACAAAAATGGAGAAGAAAAAACAATTACATATAGACTGGCTTTACCTCAAGAACTTTTCTTTATACTTGCAGCCATGAATAGATTAAACCTTAATCACACTCACAATGCAGCCTCTGAGCCTGCATTTTTCAACACTTTAATGCTGTTGCATTTTCATAGGAGAAAAATAAATTTAAAGCAGTGTAAAATGTATGCAGTTCTTTTGGGAATAATAAAGTGAACTCATGAAGCTGAGCTTTATTTCTCCATTTTGTGAACATTGACCTATTTTATCTAATGATAGCTCAAGCCTACCCAGGAGACTTTAACAGGATTTCCAGAGAAACTCTTGTTTCCTATTTTGTAGCGGAATGTCATATGGGTTGGACTTAGACAAATAATTAAATTCCAAGAGGAAACCTTGACAACATTTGAAGCTGTTCCACATTACATGACATAAACTTTTTCTCCCTATTGGATGGAAAAATTTTCCAGGCCAGTTTTGCTACTTGGAATAACCCTACTTAAGTTTAGAGAGAGGTTTAACTAACTGGGAAAACAAAAACAAATACAAAATTCTAAGAAATCTTAAGTCTCTTTTTTTTGCAATGAAAACCCTAACGAATCCAAATCCTTAAAAATATATAGCCACATTGCTTATCACCATCATACAGGTATGAGTCTTTTATCTCATTTTCCAAGACTATTGCTTTATTTTCCATCAACAGCTTTAGGAGATCCATACATTATACTCTTCGGCATCTGCCAGGTTTTCTGTTGAGCATTACATTTCTTCTAAAACCATAGCTTTATTATCTCACTGTGCTGCACACATAATAGTTCAAAGTTATCTAATGTTCTACACATATCCGTTAGATTTGTACCTCTTGGAGGTTAGAAAAATATTCACAGTCATTTCATTCTTTATAAATTCTTTCCAAGGTTCTCCTTTGAAGACAAAACAAAACACAGAAATGTCCCCTTCCTTATCCTCCCCAAATTTATGTATTATGATTAAATTCTGTTTGCCATATTTCCTCATAAATCTTACCTGACAATCCTCACTATTAAAAGATAAATGCATAGGTACACTATATCCTTGGGAGAAGGAAGGGAACATAAGTAACAGAGAGTATCTCAATTAAAAAAATAATACTTATTTCAATACTAATCAATCTAATACTAATCTGATATAATCAAACTAATGCTATGTGTAATAATATTCCTATTTCATAGATAAGAAAACTGAGACCTAAACTTAATAAATTGTTCAAGGTGGCAAACGGCAGAGCTGAAACTCAAAACTTTTTCTTAATTATGAATTGGTTATTATAATCATTAAGTGAAATAAAGGATGTATGGTGTCAGCAGCTCAATCAAGAGTGCCTGGCACCAAGTTAGCTGGGATTCACAGCTCACTCTTTCCCCAGCAGTGAGCATAGCTCATAATGTTCTTTTTATGCAGGGTCATCAGGTGCCATATCAGCACAGGTGGGCCACACCCCACCCCATTCCAGACACACTTGGCTTCTTGTATGCTTCCAGGACTCCCTTCTGGAGCATACCCCAAAATACATCCAGCAACACTGGCCTCAGCAGGATGCCAGCTCTGGGAGCTAAATGTTCTACTTTGCTAAACCTCTGCTTTTGAGCTTCTTCAATAAAGTCCATTTCTCTTTCATCCTTTCTTTCTGTGAGGTAGGATTTTGCCTTCAGTCCCCAGCACACAACATGTAGAGAACTTAGGGAGTGCTTGATGAATGTGGAAAGTAATTGCTGTTTTTTGGGGGGTTTTTTGTTTGTTTGTTTGTTTTAATTGTTAATATTATCAGAATGGATTATTAACTGATATTTTTAATCTTGGTGTTACCTTTGCCATGATTCCAAGTATTTTCCTGAACTCTTTGCTATGCTGAGGAAGTCCTCTTTATCTCTCTCTCTCCCCAGAAAACTCTTATAGCATCATTAAAACCCAGTTGGAGTTTCCAGTCTGACTTGCCCAGGTGAATTTAGATAACCATTGTTCTGCATGACTATATTTGTATGTCCTACATGGTAATATATCACAATGTTCTATGTAAACAAATGATTCCTCCACTAGGTTGTGAGTGCCTCCTGGTAGAAGTGTGTGGTCTTTCTGCAATAAATCTAGAAAGGTAGTCTCTAACAATATAATGTAAACAGTTTTTCTTTTAGTCCATTAGTAATTTTATTTAAATCTTCATTTAATTGGAATTTTTCCCTGTATATTATATATAGGAAACAAAAACTTTTATGTCACAATTCATTGATGTGTGAATCTTCTCTTCCCAATGTTTTGAACTGTCCCAAAAATAGTGGTTTGTAGTTACTTTAAAGATGCCTCATGAAATTCTTTTTAGTGATCTTTTAGAATAAATATATTTTCTCTCAAAATACAAAAGCCGAGTTACTTTCTCTAGACTTGCAACACCTTTGGAATAATAAATATGGAATGTTCAGCTCTGGATATATGTTATGTTCTTTGCCAAGGCTATGGCATAGCATGTGTTATTATATTGATTTTCCTCAAATCCACTCACAACCCCAGTATTATCTGAAATATATTCCATTTATTTGGCAGAAAAAAATTCACTTCTAAGTTATGGCAATCAGGTGGGAAAGCATTTGTCTTTTTATTATTTTGAATAAATATTTGAGGTTGTAAAAGAAAAAATAAGAAAATAAAACTTATTGGGTAATCACTGAGTATCAGAAATTTTGTTCAGTTGAGTGTGTATATACATATACACAAGATAAACAGATGATAGATAAAGTGACTCAGGTTTTGGTGTCTCAAATACTATGATCATAATTATCATTGGAACATGATTTTTTTTAAATGGTGAAAAATCTTGCTAAATGTTTCAAAAACCAAAGTACAATATTCCCTAGGTTTCTATGGTAGTTGCCTTTCTGAAAATTCAATGTATTCAAATGTGTGCACCTTTTAGAGAATTTTTAAGACACCTCTTCCTTCTGGATACAGCACTGACCCAGGGCACATTGCTTGACTGGATTATGACCTTACATGGCCTCATAGTCAGGAATCCTTGTGCAGTGGACAAACACTTGCAGAGGACCTTGTACTACTGTAAACAGATTTTTCACTTATATCAAGACATTTTTAAATCTTGCCATAGTTTGGAGAGTTTTTCATTATTTATAATTTACCGTAGAATAGAAAATTCTTCATTATGCTGGAATTTTCTGCTCATTGCAGGGTGACTCGCATCACTGTCCACTGTCCACAATGGGTATCTAAACTTCAGTAGCCCCTCTCATCATTGCCAATTAAAATTTATACACAGATCTCTAAAACATTCAATTCTACAGGGTGGTAACACTCCCACTGAGAACCACTTCTTTAACCTTCACTTCTCTGGAGACCGCTTGGCAGTGGGGTCTTTAAACAGCAGAAACCATGTCATCACATGTATGGGCACAGCTTGGATTTGTCTTGCTCTCCATTGAGCTTCGCAACATCCCAGGCAATTGAAAGAAGAGATGTTGTTATTCCCAACTTAAAGATGAGGAAGGGGGCTTCCCTGGTGGCGCAGTGGTTGGGAGTCCGCCTGCCGATGCAGGGGACACGGGTTCGTGCCCCGATCCCGGAAGATCCCACGTGCCGCGGAGCGGCTGGGCCCGCGAGCCATGGCCGCGGAGCCTGTGTGTCCGGAGCCTGTGCTCCGCAATGGGAGAGGCCACAGCAGTGAGAGGCCCGCGTACAACAACAACAACAAAAAAAACAAAAAAAAAAAAAAAAAAAAGATGAGGAAAGTAAAATGACTTAGCTAAGGTCATGTGACTAGAGAGTTTCAGAGTCCTCATAAAGATCTCTATTATCCTGAAAGGATATTAGGTCTTGTACTGTTGCCTTATGCAGTACTTCCCCTTCAGCATAAACTACTTAGATCAAATTATCTTAGCCAGGGATCTCAGTTCCTGGCTAGACAGACTCACTCTACTAAGGAATATTTTGAAATAAACTGTTCTTTTGTTTCAAGGCTTGTTTATAATTCTCTTAATCTGATCACTTAGCTTGCTCCTTTAGAAGCTGATTTTCCCAATTTTTGATAAATGTTAGTGCAGTGAACTAGTGCAATGAAAACTGTTCTTACTTTTGGATTTCAAAGAAAAGGCACCTGTGGCTACTGCTATGTATTTTGGCTGATGGAAAGTGAGATTGCTGTTGATCTGATCCAGTTAGAGTAAGATTTATGATCATATCCTTGTTTTAATTTCACAGTACCCTTATACCAGATATTACTTTTAAAAATGTTTTCTCTCCCATATTTGGATTGGTTTATTGCTTACTCACTCCCTAGTAGGAATTAATTAATGTAATTATTTTTCAATCACTCAACACCTTTTTATTTTAATTGCACTTCTCCTAGGGAAATAAGGATGTACACATAGTTCCCAAGATACAGTCTTAACCCACAAGGAAAATGTGGTCTGGAGGAGAAGACAGAGAAGTAAACAGTAATAAGGACAGAATGGGCACTTGAACTAGTCTGAAAAGTTTAAAAAAGGTTTCTCAGAGGAAATGGCATATACACTGAGATCATAACAAGGAATTGGATTATGCTGATGAATAAGGAATTATGAAGGATTTTTTTTAAAAAGATAAATTATTTGCAAAGGTGCAGAATGTACATCTGATGGATTCCAATAAGTTCAGTAGGACTGGAGGAGAAAAGGCTGAAAAGTGAAGCTACAGCAAAAAAGTGGACTCATATCATGACTGGTTTTATGTGGTAAGTCAAAAATAATATTGGGTTTCATCCTTAAGCTATTGTGACATGAATGTGAAACAGTCAGATTTTTGTCTCATAAATCTCAGTTTGACTGGATTGTGACTATATTGCAGAAGTTTGGGTTGGAGGAACAAGGCATTAATAATTGTATTATTAAAATAATACAAATAAGAAATTATAGCAGCCCAATCTGCAAGAGCCTGAGCAGATATTAGAAAGAGAGAAGCAACAGGATCTGGTGTTTGACTAGATGAAAGCTTCACTGTGGGTTAGGGAGAGTGAAGGAAGGAAGGAAGAAAAGCAGATTTTTTGGCCAACAATATTGAGAGGGATGCCTTTTCTTGAAGCAGGAAACCCAGGAATTCAGTTTGTTTATGTAAATTGAGTCTGAGGTACCTCTGTGGAATCCACTTGGTGATATCCAGTAAGCATCTGGATGTAGGGATGTGGAGCCCAAGCAAGAGGTCTTGGGTAGAGATCTCGTTTTGAGGGTTGTTTTCTCTACATCAGGATGTAAAGAATATATATCTCAGCTCACAGACTCACAGTTATGACCATGAAATTGGGGCCTGAATGCCTTTGGTTCAAATCAAAAGTCTACCCTTTCTGTTTTTGTGACCTTGCACAAATACTTAATTTTTCTGTGTTTTAGTTTTCTCATCTGTACAATATTTATTATCATAATATCTACTTGACGGTTCTCTTGAGTTATTACTTATAATACACATAATAGAACCTGACCTATAATAATTACTAAAAACATTAGTTCTGTACGAGAAATGTAGCTTTCTGTTTCTATATCTCTACCTGCGTTTACTGCCATATACCTAGTGCCTAGAACAGTGTCTGGCACATAAGAAGGGCTAATAAATAATTGTCGAAGAGTAAATGAGCTACTTTCTAGTATGAAATCCTATTCTAGAAGGGTGGCAAGATCTTAATCTCCATCACACCTCCCTTCAGTTTCTTTGAAGATATACCTGAGTTCCTTTGTGAGTGTATAGTATTAGCACATCAAAGCAAATGTGAGTACAAGATGATGGGAGAAACTAGTCCTCAAGAAAATGTGCCAGAAGCAATGTGCTGCCAGGTCTATCTTTCTGCTGGCCTTTGTTCCACTGGGTTTTCATGAGGCATGGCTAGTTCTCACCCATACTTATTCATTCATTTATAATGCAGTAAATATTATCTGAGCATCTACTATGTGCTTGACATGTTCTAGAGCACATGACATTTTCTGGAGCTGTAGAAATAGAGGAAAGATAAAGTTCCTGTTCTTGTAGAATCCACATTCACATGCTGTCTTCTATTCACACGGCAACTTAAGATTCAGAAGCTCCTTCTAGTGTCACTTTTCAGTGGCATGAGACACACTTGCCTGCTACTGCAGTATTCTGGCACCCAGGAATCTTTGCCAGATTGTCCATGGACCATTTGACTGGAGAGATCAGGCAGACATTTTTATCTTTTTGGATTGTACCACTCCCTTTTGCCTTAAGTAGGGTCTTCTGCTCTCTCACTGCAGACATCCCTTACCTTTATTTTTCTCCATCTAGCTGAGGAGACATTTTTTTCCAAGTTGGAGATAAGCACTCATTTCTTCCCACTTGTTCTCCCAGATGTTTCTGTATATACTGAAAATACTCTCTAAGCTTCCCTGAAGCTCTTGAAACAGAAAAAACAAAGACTTGCAGGCATTTCTGCTGCTTGCCTACAACATCTCTCTCTGGAGGAAGCACACTCAGAGCCACTCTCTTCCTGGAAGGGCATGAGGAGGAAAGGAAAACAGAAAACAAAAACAAAAACACACTGCTTCATGAATCAAAATATTATTCTGTGTCAACATGTAGATGACAACTTGAACCATGAAAGGATGAGATTATAACTTCATTAGAAGTCAGGTTCAAGTTTAACAAACCTCTAATGGACTTAATTTGATTGTATCTTTTTTTCCTTAAAGGCTCATTTCCTCTAAGTTTTTGTTTTTCTTTATGTGTTAAATGTCAACATTTCATCGTTATAGCTTTTACTTATATATTTTGCCACTTACCTTTGTTTCCCCCTTAGGAGTTCCAGGTGCAGGAGAGTCCTGAGATAAGAAACTCTTAGGTGCTGTGGGTGCCAGAGGCTCCACATCCCAGACTCTGTCCTAAGGAGTCTGGCTCATGCCACATATCAGGCACAGTCTAACACTCCTCAACATCACCTCCTCACTCAGAGTCACAGTGTGGTGATGCCTCACTCCAGGGGCCTGCCAGGTGTGAAACACCAAGCTCTGGCCCAAAGGCTGTGCACGGGCAAGACCACCAGAATTGGGGAGTGAACTGTGCATGTACAGGCCAGAGCCTATCACCTTCCCAGAGGCCCAGGGCCATTAATTATTTTGATTAAATTCAAATCCCTTATTCCCTTTAACATGACTGATTTTTTTTGATGCTTTTTGTTTCCCTACCCCCACCCCCAGGTTTTCTACTCACCAATATCTTTGAGTAAGTTCAGTCACCTTGTAGGTGATTTCTTAAGGACATTTTAAATTCTTTTCTTTTTTTAATTTTTATTCTATATTGGATTATAGAATTCTATATTAGAATTCATTTACAATGTTGTGCTCATTTCAGGTATACAGCAAAGTGATTCAGTTATACATATATGTATATCTATTCTTTTTCAGATTCTTTTTCCATATAGGTTATTACAGAATAATGAGTAGAGTTCCCTGTGCTATACAGTAGGTCCTTGTTGATTATCTATTTTATATATAATAGTATGTATATGTTAATTGCAACTACCTAATTTATCCCTTCCCCCCTCCTCACCTTTCCCAAAGGCATTTTAAATTCTTAACCTGTCTCTATTCACTATTCAGAGATAGTTAAGCAGATCCTGGCATTTCGTTACAGGCATACCTCAGAGATGTTGTGGGTTCAGTTCCATACCACTGTAATAAAGTGAATATCAAAATAAAGTGAGTCACATGAATTTTTTGGTATCCCAGTGCATGTAAAAGTTATGCTTTTACTATACTGTAGTCTATTAAGTGTGAATAGTATTATGTTTAAAAAATGTACATACATTAATTTAAAAATACTTTATTGCTAAAAATTGCTAACCATAATCTGAGCCTTCAGCGAGTCTTAATGATCAGGATGGTGGATGCTGAAAGTTGGGGTAGCTGTAGCAATTTCTTAAAATAAGATACAATAATCAAAAAATGGGCAAAATATCTAAATAGACATTTCTCTAAAGAAGACATTCAGATGACAAGAATTATATAAAAAGACACACAGCATCACTAATTATTAGAGAAATGCAAATCAAAACTACAATGAGGTATCACCTCCCATGGGTCAGAAGGGCCATCATCAAAAAATCTACAAACAATAAATGCTGGAGAGGGCATGGAGAAAAAGGAACCCTCCTACACTGTTGGTGAGAATGTAAATTGGTACAGCCACTATGGCGAACAATATGGAGGTTATTTTTTGCTTTAAAAACTAAAAATAGAACTATTATATGACCCAGCAATCCCACTTCTAAGCATATACCCAGAAAAAAACATAATTCAAAAAGATACATGCACCCCAATGTTCATTGCAGAACTATTTACAATAGCCAAGACCTGGAAACAACCTAAATGTCCATTGACAGATGAATGGATAAAGAAGATGTAGTACATATAGACAATGAAATATCACTCAGCTATAAAAAAGAACAAAACAATGTCATTTGCAGCAACACGGATGGGCCTAGAGATTGTCATACTGAGTGAAGTAAATCAGACGTAGAAAGACAAATATCATATGATATCACTTGTATGTGGAATCTAAAATAGGGTACAAATGATCTTATTTACAAAACAGAAGTACAGTCACAGATGTAGAAAACAAACATATGGTTACCAGGGGATAAGGAGGGGGACAGATAAATTGGGAGATTGGGATTGACATATACACACTCCTCTATATAAAATAGATAACTAATAAGAACCTACTGTGTAGCACAGGAAGCTCCACTCAATATTCTGTAATGGTCTATATGGGAAAATAATCTATAAAAGAGTGGATATATGTATATGTATAATTGAATCACTTTGCTGTACACCTGAAACTAACACAAAATTGTAAATCAACTATATTCCAGTATTTTTTTTAAAACAAATGATATAATACTTCTCCTTTTTCATTTCTAATTCTATGGATTTGAGTCTTCTCCATTTTTTTCTTGATGAGTCTGGCTAATGGTTTATCAATTTTGTTTACCTTCTCAAAGAACCAGCTTTTAGTTTTATTGATCTTTGTTATCATTTCCTTCATTTCTTTTTCATTTATTTCTGATCTGATCTTTATGATTTCTTTCCTTCTGCTAACTTTGGGGGTTTTTTGTTCTTCTTTCTCTAATTGCTTTAGGTGAAGGGTCAGGTTGTTTACTCAAGATGTTTCCTGTTGGGAAAACTGGACAGGGACATGTAAAAGTATGAGATTAGATCATTCCCTAACACCATACACAAAAATAAGCTCAAAATGGATTAAAGACCTAAATGTAAGGCCAGACACTATCAAAATCTTAGAGGAAAACATAGGCAGAACACTCTATGACATAAATCACAGCAAGATCTTTTTGGACCCACCTCTTAGAGAAATGGAAATAAAAACAAAGATAAACAAATGGGACCTAATGAAACTTCAAAGCTTTTGCACAGCAAAGGAAACCATAAACAAGACCAAAAGACAACCCTCAGAATAGGAGAAAATATTGGCAAATGAAGCAACTGACAAAGGATTAATCTCCAAAATTTATAAGCAGCTCATGCAGCTCAATAGCAAAAAAACAAACAACCCAATCCAAAAATGGGCAGAAGACTTAAATAGGCATTTCTCCAAAGAAGATATACAGACTGCCAAAAAACACATGAAAGCATGCTCAACATCATTAATCATTAGAGAAATGCAAATCAAAACTACAATGAGATATCATCTCACACCAGTCAGAATGGCCATCATCAAGAAATCTAGAAACAATAAATGCTGGAGAGGGTGTGGAGAAAAGGGAACACTCTTGCACTGCTGGTGGGAATGTGAATTGGTACAGCCACTATGGAGAACAGTATGGAGGTTCCTTAAAAAGCTCCAAATAGAACTACCATATGACCCAGCAATCCCACTATTGGGCATATACCCTGAGAAAACCATAATTCAAAGAGAGACATGTACCAAAATTTTCATTGCAACTCTATTCACAATAGCCCAGAGATGGAAAGAACCTAAGTGTCCATCATCGGATGAAAGGATAAAGAAGATATGGCACATATATACAATGGAATATTATTTAGCCATAAAAAGAAACGAAATTGTAATGAGGTGGATGGACCTAGAGTCTGTCATACAGAGTGAAGTAAGTCAGAAAGAGAAAGACAAATACCGTATGCTAACACAGATATATGGAATTTAAGAAAAAAAAATGTCATGAAGAACCTAGGGGTAAAACACGAATAAAGACACAGACTTACTTGAGAATGGACTTGAGGATATGGGGAGGGGGCAGGGTAAGCTGTGACAAAGCCAGAGAGAGGCATGGACATATATACAGTACCAAACGTAAGGTAGATAGCTAGTGGGAAGCAGTCGCACAGCACAGGGAGATCAACTCAGTGCTTTGTGACCGCCTGGAGGGGTGGGACAGGGAGGGTTGGAGGGAGGGAGGCGCCAAGGGAAGGGATTTGAGAACAGATGTATATGTATGACTGATTCACTTTGTTATAAAGCAGAAACTAATAATTTAAAAAATCCAAAAATAATAAAATAAAATAAAAATAAAAATGATACAATAAAGTTTGCCACATCGATTGACTCTTCCTTTTACAAATGATTTCTCTGTAGCATGCAATCTTGTTTGATAGCATTTTACTCACAGTACAACTTCTTCCTAAATTGGAATCAATCCTCTCAAACACTGCTACTGCTTTATCAACTAAGTTTATGTACTATTTTAAGTCATTAATTGTCATTTCAAGAATCTTTATAGCATCTTCACCAGGAGTAGATTCCATCTCAAAAAAAAAGAAGAAAAAAAAAAAACTTTGTTCATCCATAAGAAGCAACTCTTTCCATCAAAGTTTTATCATAACATTGAAGAAATTCAGTCACATCTTCAGACTCCACTTCTAATTCTAATTCTTGCTATTTTCACCATGTCTGTAGTTACTTCCTCCACTGAAGTCTTGAACCCCTCAAAGTCATCCATGAGGGTTAGAACCAACTTTTTCTAAGCTCTTGTTCATGATATTTTGACCTCCTTCTGTGAATTACAAATGTTCTTCATGACATCCAAAATGGTCAGTCCTTTCCAGAAGGTTTTCAATTGACTCTGCCCAGATCCATCAGAAGAATCACTATCTATGGCAGCTATAGAATAATAAAATGTATTTCTTTTTTTTTTTCTTTGCTGTATGCTGGCGTCTCACTGTTGTGGCCTCTCCCACCATGGAGCAACAGGCTCCGGACGCCCAGGCTCAGTGGCCATGGCTCACGGGTCCAGCCGCTCCACGGCATGTGGGATCTTCCTGGACTGGGGCATGAACCCATGCCCCCTGCACCAGCAGGCGGATTCTCAACCACTGCACCACCAGGGAAGCCCTAAAATTTATTTCTTAAATGATAAGACTTGAAAGTCAAAATTACTCTTCAATCCATGAGCTGCAGAATGGATGCTGTGTTATCAGGCATAAAAACAACATTCATCTTTTTGTATGTCTCCACTGGGGCTCTTGGGTGACCAGGTACATTGTCAATGAGCAGTAATTCTTTGAAAGGAATCTTTGTTTCTGACCAGTAGGTCTCAACATTGGGCTTAAAATAGTTCATAAACTACGTTTTAAACCCAGGCTATGTTGTTCCATTTATAGAGCACAGGCAGAGTACATTTAGCATAATTCTTAAGGGCCCTAAATATTTGAAATGGCAAATGAGCACTGGATTCAACTTAAAGTCACTAACTTCATTATCCCATAAGACGAGAGTCAGCCTGTTCTTTGAGGCTTTGAAGCCAGGCACTGCCTTTTCCTCTCTAGCTATGAAAGGCCTGGATGTCATTTTCTTCCAGTATAAGGCTCCAGTATAAGGCTCTTTATACATTTTCTTCCAGTATAAGGCTACATTGAGAATCTGTTTTTTAGTGAAGCTATCTTCATTAATTATCTCAGCTAGATCTTCTCTATCTTCTAGATCATTAGGATAAGTTGGGCAGTTTCTACAACAGCACTTGCTGCTTCACCTTGCACTACTATGTTATGGAGATGACTTCTTTCCTTAAATCTCATGAACCAACCTCTGCTAGCTTCAAACTTTTCTTCTTCAGCTTCCTCCCATTTCTCAGCCTTCACAGCATTGAAGAGAGTTAGGACCTTGCTCTGGATTAGGCTTTGGGTAAGGGAATGTTGTGGCTGTTTTGATCCAGACCACTGGAACTTTCTCCATATCAGCAGTAAGACTGTTTCATTTTCTTATAACTTGTGTTTTCACTGGGATAGCACTCTTAATTTCCTTCAATAATTTTTCCTTTGCATTTACAACTTGACTAACTGTTGGCACAAGAGGACTGTCTCAGCTTTCGACATGCCTTCCTCTCTGAGTTAAATCATTTCTAGCTTTTGATTTAAAGTGAGAGACATGCAACTCTTCCTTTCAGTTGAACACTTAGAGGCTATTGTAGGGTTATTAACTAACCTAATTTCAATATTGTTGTGTCTTATGGAATAGGGGGTCTAAAGAGAGGGAGAGAGATGGGGGGATGTCTGGTCAGTGGAGCAGTCCAAACACACAAAACATTTACTGATTAAGTTTGCTGTCTTATATGGGTGCAGTTTGTGGTGCCCCAAAACAATTACAGTCATCACCACAAAATATAATAATAATCAAAAGTTTGAAATATTGTCAGCATTACCAAAATATGACACAGAGATATAAAGTGAGCAAGTTCTATTGGAAAAAATGGCACTGATAGACTTGCTTGACACAGAGTTGACACAAATCTTAAATGTGTAAAAAATGCAATATCTACAAAGTGCAATAAAGCAAAACAAAATAAAATGAGGCATGTTAATCTCAGTATTCAGAAGGACTTTTTCTTTTCTTATTTTTTTTTCAGAGCCATCATTGAAGAATGCCAAAGTTCATTCAAGATCAAGTTTTTAGACTTTTCCTTTTATAAATGAGATAATTTAGGTCAGTAGCTCGCCCAGTAACAACCCATTATAGTGAAATCATAACTAGAACCCAGAGCCCCTGCTTCTAGTTGAAGATAAAGCTCAACATACCAGGTGGCCAGAGCTAAATTCACTGCAAACAAAATAACAACTCTCCCTTTTGTGACACATATCAAAATGATATCTAGATGAACAAATCTTGAAATGTTTAAAACAAGTGATGTGTGTAGTTGTAGCAATGTCACCCCATATTTCCAGCATATGAAGTAGATCGTGGTCACTTAGCAGAGGCAACAAGTGATAATGGTGGTTCATGGGTGCATTGTGCTCACTTCTGCTGGTACTGTTGTGCTCATATAAATTCAATCCTAACAACAGCCTCCAGAGATAGATACTATTCTTCTTCTCATCTTACAAATGAGCAAACTAAGGTACAGTGAAAGCTTGATGTGTTCAAGTTCACACATAGGCAAGGAATATAGGCAGAATTTGAACTCAGTCCGGTTCCAAACACTCCTAATCATACCTGTGATGTTCCACATTAAATCTTAACAAGAGGGCTTCATTTATGATGCAGAAACTACTCCTGGGCTCAAGTGCTTTTTTATAGTATTTCAAAATGAAGTTTTGGCTCCTGATGAGGAAATAGCATAAAAATATGTTAAATCAAAAACAAACAAACAAAAAAAAGAACCAGCAACAGTTGTTACCAGCTAACTTAGTCAGTTCAAAAGCAAATATATATACATATATATTTTATTTCTGTGGTTACTTTTGGGGAGATGGTCAAAAATTATTTTCCTCATTGCACTTTTTATTTGCTAATCACACTCATGAGATGTGCTTGTAATAAAGATATTTGGAGGTTATTCTTTCTTTCTTTTCTTTCTTCTTTTTTTTTTTTTTTGGTAAGATTTCTGCCATGTGAGACCTCTTCCTCTACTTGTAGAATCTACTGGTTAGGCATTTTGACAGGAGGCGGTGTCCGTATCCCCCAGCATAGACAGATAAACTAGACCCTGGCTCTTCCTAGGGCATAGCCATACATAAGATCACTGAACCATACTCCAGGCCTGGATACTGAATGCTGAGAGAATGGTTCAAAGAAACAGGGACAGTTAAAACCACTGGTGATGCTAGTGTTGGGCTGACTCTTCTTGTGGTGTGATTTTTGCTCGATTCTTCTACTCTGCAGAGATACCCAATACCTTTCCAGAAAACACCTTTTCTGATTAGAGTAACTAGAATATATTTTCTGTTGTTTATAACCAAGAACTACAATGAATACAAAGCATATAGTCCTTGTTTAATGAATAACCTCTAGCTTATAATATAGCCTTAGAAACTGTTGGTGTTACTGCTTGGTTTTCAGGGCTCAGATGCTATGAATTCAACAGCAAATATAGGATTTGTCATTTATATATGTACATTTCCCAGAAGGTAGCTTTAGTACATCCTAATATATTTCTACTTTTTAACTTTATCCATATTTTATTTCTTGGAAGATAGTGAGGGCTCAATCAAAAATTGTTGTGAGCTTAACTCAGACAAAAACATTTCAAGAATAAATAAGCTATTTTAAGATAAATCTTAGATAATATTTGTTGCTAGAGCTTTTTATTTACTTGATTTTGTTTTTAAAGAAGAGATCCATGTGGCTCAAAACCATTTTTTCTCTAACATGGTCTCATGTTCATGATCTCACTTGAATATTTTAAAAACAAAACCGAAAAAAAAGTGAGAAAAGTAAAACACATTTAACTTTCTATTTTAAGAAAAAATATATCATAGCTTTGTTTGTGGTGGTAAGATATTTTTAAATCAAACAACTTATTATTACAATCCAAAAGAAGCAGTCTGAAGGGACTCACTTCAAGAAGATAAAGTAGAAGTCCAAGGAGTTACCCCAGAAACATATTTTCTATGGTGACTTTATCTCAGCTTATTTATATTTTAATTTAGATCTCTCAATAATTTCAAAATAATATGAATCTGTACACTACACTGGTATATTACACTTTTTTTCCCCCCAAAATAACAGTAAACACACTTCTGCTCAAATTAATCATCCTGTCTTGACTACACAAATAAATAACCAGTAGGAATATTAATTTTACCTGATCTACATGGATACTTCATTGAATAACAAATTATATCATCACAGTTTTATCCCAATAAGTATTGAGTCAAAAAATATTTCCTAGTTTATATTTGTGTTTTAGTTTTTTACCTATATCTGTCCTGAACTTAAGTATTTTTCATAATAAAAATTTCACTATGAGTAATCACAAGGGTGGACTTATCCTGTCTAGATTTTAATAATACATATTTCAGTTAGCTTAAATAACTTACATAATATTAAAATACATTTTAAAAATGTTTTTGATTAGTGTGTGTTTACAATTCCTGTTAGCATTTTAAGACTACTAAAAAAGCATACTCAATAATAAGTAAGACACTGAGGTACAGTTTAATAGTTCACATGAGTTTTTCACTTATTCTTGTGACAAATATTTTTATCTGTCATATATTCAACAAACATTCAATGGGCAGCATCTGTGTCAGTCTCTGTTATATTTGATAACATGAATAAACAAAGCACAGATTTTTCACTCTTGTAAAAAAATCATTTTAGTGGGAAGAGACAGAAAATAAATCATAAACATAAAAAAATAAATAAATAACAAGTTTGCTAGGAGGTGATAAAAGCCATCAGGATAAGGAAGTTTGCAAGTGCTTTGGGAGTGTGAGCAGGCTGCATTTTAAACTGGGGTAGGAAGAGTTGACCTCAAAGAGAAGGTGAGATTTTAGCAGAATTTAAGGGGGTGAAGTTAGATGTGGTGGGATAAGAGCAACTCAGAAAGAATAAATAGTCTGTGCAAAAGCAATGAGACATGAAGATGTTTGAGGATCAGGAAGGTGCCTGATCACACAGAGTTGGCTAGTGATTGGAACAAAAGGTTAACATGATCTGACCAACTGATGTGATTCAAGTTTTTAAAAGGTAACTTAAACTGCAGTGTGAGGCTATGTTGTGGAGAGAGAGACATTGTAGAAGCAGGGAGACAAATGAGGAGGCTATCATAGTGGTCCATGTTAGAGATGATGACTGGGCCAGATGGTAGCAGCAGAGGTAATGAGAAGTAATCAGACTATGGGCATATTGTGAAATTGGAGCCAACAGCTTTTGCTGAAGGATTGGGAGTGAGATGTGAGAGATACATCAACACGGATTTTGGCCTGAGCAACTGGAGTAATACATCTTGGATACTCTTTTAAGAAAAAAAATATATTGTAGGGGAGGAAAAATTTTCCTTGCTCTTCTAGGTTCTTTGACTGGTCTAATAACCAAATTAACATAAGACAGATTAACAGGAGAAAAATAACCACATTTAATTATGTTAGTATAGGGGCACCACAAAGACAATGAGATTCAAGGACAAGCCTTACAATTGAGGCTTATATACTATCTTGAGCTGAGGAATGGAATAGCCACCTGGGGCTTCAAAGGGGAGGAGGGTGATTCACAGGAAGATAAGAAGAGCAGGTGTTTGGTAATTAGATGTTTGTCCTGCCAGAGATAGGTCATTCAGATAAAAAGCTATTCTTTGGTAATAGCTTTCTTTCTAGAACAGGTCCCCTGTCTAAATTCTTTTAGACAGTTAAAGGAAAGGTAAAAGTTTTTGTTTTGTTTTTGCTTTTGACTCTACTGGGTCTTGATTGCCTTTAGCTCAAAATAGTATTCCTGCCAAAGTGACACATTTTGGGGAAGCTCATTCCCTTCAGTATACATCTATTAAGTTTATTTCAGTATATGCTTAATGTGCCATAGATGGTTGCATCACAATTTGATGATCTATTTTCCTACTAATGTCATTATTTGCTTTTCATTTTTTAACACCATAAATAATCCTTCAACAAAATATTCTTAGGTAGATTTAAAATAATTCTGAGATTTTTAAAATTAAAATTTATTTATATAGTTTATAAAGTATGTTTGAAATGTGACTTAGTTTCTTGCTAATAACTTTTCATTGACTCTAAAGAGAGAATTCACTGACCAAAGTGGTCTTAATGTCTCCTTCATTTGACTAATCTTTAAACAGGCTTCCTCCTGACTCTATGCACCAGGCTCTCCTTTTCTTAGAACACTTACTTTAGAAAACTTGTAATTAAAAATCCTTCCTCTTCTCCTTTGAGATGTAAGTCTTTTAAAATGACTCTTGCATGCTACTATGTATAAAATAGGTAAGCAACAAAAATATTGTACAGCACAGGGAAATATAGCCATTGTTTTGTAATAATTTAAATGGAGTATAATCTGCAAAAATATTGAATCACTATGTTGTAAACCTGAAACTAGTATAACTTTAAATAAATAGATAAATAAATATTCTCATAATATCAATTAGAAAGCCTGTTATCAGTTTTACAAACCAGGAATATCTTTCTCAAGGACCTAAGCGACATCTCTTTGAAATGTAATCATCAAAGAAGATAGATAGCCCTATCTTCTAGTCCCCACGGGAGAGTAGGAGCCTAAGTTCCATGGCTGTCTTTCCCTAAGTTGTAAAACTACCTCCTGTCCAGAAATAGGAGTAAGTTTACTTTTCCTTTGAGTAAGGTCATTAGTAAATAAAGGTAACATTAGTCACCTCAGCTCTTCAAAACTCTCCAGCTCCTCCTTTCAGCGTCATTGAGTTCAGACTTTGGTTCTGGCCTCTTTTGCTTATTGCAATATGGTTGATTAAAGGTTTTCTTTGGATTATGCAAATCTAAATCACAATTAGATATCACCTTACATCTGTTAGAATGGTTATTATCAAAAAAACAAAAGATAACAAATGTTGGCATGGACGTGAAGAAAAGAGAACACTTATACACTGTTAGTGGGAATGTAAATTGGTAAATTTATTATGGAAAACAGTATGGAGCTTCCTCAAGAATTTAAAAATGGAACTACCATATGATCCAACAATTCCACTTCTGGATATATATACAAAGGAAAGGAAATCACTATCTCCAAGAGCTATCTGTGTCCCCATGTTCATTCCAACACTATTTCCAATAGTCAAGATATAGAAACAGCATGTCTGTTGACAGATAGGTGAATTAAAATTGTGATATTGGGCTTCCCTGGTGGTGCAGTGGTTGAGATTCTGCCTGCCGATGCAAGGTACATGGGTTCATGCCCCAATCCAAGAAAATCCCACATGCTGCAGAGCAGCTAGGCTCGTGAGCCATGGCTGCTGACATGCACATCTGGAGCCTGTGCTCTGCAACAGGAGAGGCCACAACAGTAAGAGGCCTGCGTACCACAAAATAAATAAATAAATAAATAAATTGTGATAGCTATATATCTCTATATTTGTCTATCTATCTATATTTCTATTTATAGACAATGGAATAATATTCAGCCATGAAAAAAAGGAAATTGTGCCACTTGTGAGAGCATGGATGAAACTAGAGGGCATTATGCTCTCCAGACAGAGAAAGACAAATACTGCATGATATCATTTACATGTGGAATCTAAAAAAAGAAAAAAAAAATGAATTCATAGAGACAGAGTTGAAAATTGTTGTTAGAGGTTAGGGCAGAAATAAGAAAAATGGGAAGATGTTGGTCAAAGGTACAAAGTCTGTTATGAGATAAATAAGTTCTGAGAAATTAATGTACAGTGTACATTAACTGTACTTAATAATATTGCATATATGAAATTCTCTAAGAGAATAATCTTCAGCATTCTGTCTCACACACACAAAATAGCTATGAAGTAACTATATGAGGAGGATAGATATGGTAATTAACTTGATTGTGGTATTCACTTTACAATGTATGCATATATCAAATGGTCTTATAGTACACTTTAAATATACACAATTTCATTTTTAAATTAAGTTTCAGTAAGGCTGAAAATAATTTATAAAAGGCTTCCTTGTCTAACTTTCTCCAGTGCAATCTGACTTTTTTTTTGAAATCATATATTTCTCAAGATCAGAGGTGAGAGCTCTCTCTCTGAAACATAATATTACCCCAGAGCCAACACCTCTCCTCCAATCATTCCTCCTTTCATCTTTCCTGATCCATCTCCAGGAAATATTCATATTGAATACCATTATTAGAAAGAAATTATGACTATTGTATGATTTATGTATATGGGGCTAAGAATAGCTTTACTTTATAAAGATTCTCATAAAGTCAATATCCAGAACTGATTATTTAGTAAATAGAGTGTGCCAGTATCAACATTTCTATTTTAAGTGTGGTTATTTATTTATGTATGTATGTATTATTTATTCTCAACAATTTATCTATTACTCCTATGTTAATGCATTGGAAAATAAATCTGGGAGTGCCTAGAAACATTATTTAAATGTGTTCTCAAACATTTTTGCCCAAAAGTTAGCCGTACCTCAAAACAATAGTCTCTATAAGGTGTACTCCACTATTTTGGTAATTGAAGAAAGACGTATACAAAGTTTTTACATAGGTCCAGCACATCTTTAAAAATGTTAAATTTCATAATGCAATAACTTAGGTTGCAGAAATAATCTGCAACCATTATTTAAAGGCAAATTGCTTCTTACTATTAAAGGTCAGAAGAAATTTAAGTTTTATTCTTAAAATACAGTATTGTCAATAAGAAAATGTTGCCTGCCATATCAGTAAATAAAGAATGTTGCAGCCATCAAGCCATCACATTACAGCCACTTCCTGATGGTGAGCCCTGAGTAAACTCAGGATGGAAACAGGATGCCCACCACCCAGCAGACAGTCACTGCAGCCATCTTTCAATGGTGTACCCTGAGGAGACTCAGGATGAGAAAGCAAAGGATACCAGCCCCGGTAGCTGAGATGCAGATCAAAGGGATGATTTCAGTGAGCCCAGATGCTTGCATCTTCCCACACACAGAAAAGTGCTAAATTCCTTAACTTGAGATATCTGGTTTTCCTTAATTAACAGTAATCTTTTGATGTCCTAACTACGTGGTCTTTGTTGCAAAAACTCCTATATATTCTGGCTCTTCCCTTTCCTCTTGGAGCAGTCTCTGAGAGCTATCTGAGAGGTTGCATCCCGGGCTTAAGTCCTCAGTTTTGTCTGCCAAATGAAGCACAATTCTCAACTTTTAAGCTGTTCATATTTTTCAGCCAAAACTATGTACATTGTGAAATATGGCAGTCACATATATAATAATTTGTTTTTAGATACTATTTACAAGTTTATTCTAAAACAGTTATAACTGTTACATAAAGTGACTCCTGTTTTAAATTTGACAATACTTCATGTGCATATGCATATATTTTGTAATCTTCCTGTATTTGTGAGAGGAAGAACTACGCACTAAGAAATAAAAATCAATGAAAAAATATAAAATAAAATAAAAAAATTAGAGTTCCAGAAATTATTTTGTGCCCAACTGGGTGCTCTGTGTCACAAGCCAAGCAAAATGGTGTTAAAACCAAGGGGCCAAATTGCATCTGCACTTAAAGTAAAGGTTACATTTGTAATCACTGTCCCACAATATTTTTTATAAACTGGAGACATTAAGTTGTTTCCTAACAAAAACTCAGGGACCCTTTATACAAAAAATAAATGGTTTGTTTTCAAAACATGAAGTTTATTTTTGAAGTAAAGGTTTATGTTCCATGAAATCTCTGAGCCTGAGAATGCTTTCAGCTCTGGAAAATTCTTGTTGGAGCCTCAAAGAAGCTGCTATAAACATGGAAGTACCCTCCTGGGTGTGACATTCCCAGCTTGATGACTTGATGGCTTAATTTACTTAGATGGTACTCTTCAAAGTGATTTTGAAGCTTTGGATAGGAAACTGAAACCAGAGTTACTGAGCCACAAATAAGTGAAATTTTTACTCATGAACACTGAATATTGCTACAATCATTTGCAGCATGAATAAAAAAATAACCACTGATATCAAATCAAAACTTCAAATGTAGAATTTTACTCTGTGCTTTAAAAAAGCCAATAAATAAACTGAGCTTAGTCCATAGGAAGAACTATTGTCAAATGGTTTAATTAATATCATGTTGACTATCTATTAACAATTCAAATAATTTGCTTAATTTGAATGAAGATTTCCTATAATAATACAATCATTGTTTTCTGTACTTAAAAGATAATTGCTGATTTCTGCATTCAAATGGTATCTGCTCAGTGATCTCCAGAGACATTCTATCAAAATCACACTGAATCATTCAGGATGACTAAAGAAGAAAACAAAAGAGCTTTGAAGGAAAACACTCACAGATAAAGTAATTATTGCTAATTATGGAGCAGAATTGAGAGTAGACTCCATTTATTCTTCTGCTTTTGGTATTACTTGGCATTATTATTTGAAATAGAAATTGCTTGAGAAAAAGTATCAGAAAGCTGGAGCTCTATCTCTATCTGCCATTTGAGTGCTTTTCTGTAAAATGGGACAAGTGGAGAGTGTTGAGGCCTCTGCCATCATTTCACCCTCAAAAATATTTGTGATCATACAGATGAAACTTCAGAACGTGTCTCAGGGCTCAGTGGAGTTCAGGTTCTTTAAGTCTCAGCAGAGAAAGAATTCAATGAGAGGTAAAGTGATAGGTAAGAAGTAACTTATTCGTATAGGATGCTTGTGAAGTATACAAGCAGGCAGGCAAGAGAGTACCACCATGCAAACAAAGGTGGATACAGTTTTATAATCATAGGAAAAGTGGAGAGGAGGGGAAGACCATCTTCTTCCTTATTCTTGAATAGAAGTCAGGCTTCCATCATCATCTCCATCTACATGTTGAGCAGGGAGATTTTTTGTCCCTATATGACCCAACCAGGACTGTCATGGTACTATTCTAATCAGCAGAAGGGTGGTAACATAAGCTAAAGTAAGGTAAAGCATCTCATATTAAAGTATGTCACCTTTCCCTATATTTCTGCTCTTAGTACATGCAGAAAAAGCTCCTTCTCAAGGATCATTAACTTGCTGACCTCAATGGGCAAGATATAGGTCTCATTCCACCATTATTTTATTGTTTTGGGGCATGTCTCATGCTTCTATTTTATGGTTTTATTGCTAAGCAAGCTTGCTTGGTTTTGTTGCTAATCAAGCCTGTTTTCTTGAGTGATCATTAAAACTTACAGGGGCCTCCCAAAATTTCCTCTCTAAGTATGATCCCCTAGTGGATTTTTTAAACTAGCTATTTGATTATCCTGACCTATCCCTATCACAGAGACTCCAAATTTCAAGTAATGACTGTGGATTAGCCAGTGTTGATCTCATGAAAAGCTCTACCTTCGGATAACAAGTTATGGGTGATATAGAACATAAGAAGTCTGAAGACATTGCTGCAATAGACCATAGATTATTGCCCTGCATAGCTGAGATCCAGAGAACCAGAAGTTATCCTCAAAGAAACCAAGGAGATTTAATGAAAACCAAAACTGGGCTGAACTCATAGCTCTTTCTAGGGGACAATTCCTAAGATCAACTTAAGAAAGTCATTCACTGTGCAATTAGAGAACTGCTTGAATTTGTTATTTTAGTCTAGGGAAAAACTTCTGATAAATGGTATCTCAGTTATCTAAACATTTTGAGGGTACCCACCCCCAACAAAGACTCTGGCTGATTTTATGTTTAAAAACTGTGTCCCTTCACCTTGTCCATTTCTAACTAAATTGACCAACCTAACCAAAAGCAACTTAGAATACCAATGGCCATTATGGATAACTTTTGAAATCCCCAAACTTATTTTTTAAACTGCATTGGACTATAATAGATTATAAATTTCCAGAACAGAGTGGAAGGACTATTTTGATTAGTATTTTGAGATGTCCCACTTTATCAATCAGATTTCTAAAATTGCTTCTCCACAAAAAAAGATTTTAAGATTAACTGAGTTAACTAAATAATTTAAAAAAGATGAAATGGTTCCCAAAGTCTCAGGCTCTTCTCCCTTGGCTTCTTTGTCTTGGACCCTGTCTCTGGTGTCATTATGTCCCTCTCCCTTGGATCCCTATGGACAGATGCCTCCCCTGGCACCATCATTCTCCTTTCCTTCTATAAAGCCTATGCCTCTTTTATACCCCCAGTTCCCCCATACTAATTATCTCACTGAACGTCCTTTTTTCTGTGAAATTGCCCTCACTACCTTTTCCTCTGAACTTGTCAAAAACTAACCCTTTAAAATTAAGACTTCTGAGGATCCAGAGGTTAAACCCTTAATTTATGTTTTCTTTTTCTTTTTTTCTTTTTTTTTTTTTTGTGGTATGCGGGCCTCTCACTGTTGTGGCTTCTCCCGTTGCGGAGCACAGGCTCCAGACTTGCAGGCTCAGAGGCATGTGGGCTCTTCCCGGACTGGGGCACAAACCAATGTCCCCTGAATCGGCAGGCAGACTCTCAACAACTGCACCACCAGGGAAGCCCACACTTAATTTCTTGTATTCCCTGAAGTAAAGTTGAACTTTGAGCCATAGTCAAAGGTTTCCCAAAGTAACTGAAGATCCTCACAGATTTGCTGAAAATTTTAATATAGTCACTTAATTTGATCAACCTAGTTTCTCTGACTTAAATCAACTAGTTCATATGCTTGTCAGTGAAAGTCAGACCTAAAACTGAGTACCCCTAAAACTGAGGTTTTCTGTTGAGTTTATGACTAATTTCTCTATCCAAAACACTATTCTCTTTCTTCTCCAACACCTGTTCTTCTCAACATTGAGGAGTGTCAAAAAAAATGGTGAGGATATTGAAATCGTTTGTCCCTGTCCTTCAAAGTAAAACACATTTACTTTAGCCTCCCAACCCTCCCCTGAGTCTCAAAAGGCAGGCTTAAGAGTTCATGATTAGGAAATGTGAAGATGGAGAAATAAAAAATAATACTTGGGCTGGGAAACTTAGACTATAGACCAGGCACATAGCAGAGTCTCTAAACTTCCATTTTGCTGAAAGATATAAATAAAAGTCTGACACACATTCTTAAGTTGTGGATGAAATGGGAAACTAATGTTTACTCTAGACTTAGTTAATCTGGCAAACCAGCTCTTTCACAGTCTAGAAGAGTCACTTCCAAGGAAAACCACTGAACTTCTTTATCTTCAACTCCAGCAAATGAAGTCTCCTTAATGAATTCAAAATCTTCCTAGTTTCTATTATTATTGCAAAGAGCCAGGACACTGGAAAAGTAAAGCTTACAAATTTAAGCACTTCAGGTGCCTTCAGCTCTCTAACCAGCCTTTCCAACATCCTCCCAGTCCTCGATGATGGGACTCTGAGAATTACAGGAGCTCTTCCCAATCCTCCCTGTAAATAGTCCTAGAGAAGCATTCCTTTAGATTGAGGATGAATGTCTTCCTGTCCTAATAGGCAATAGAGCCACACACTCACTGCTCAACTCCACCCCTATAAAGCAGCCCCTGCCTCAGGGTACTTAAAGAGTTCAAACAGTGGGGTTTCTCAGCAGGTTTCTGTCTCTGAATGTATCCCATTTGTTTAGGCTTTTTGAGAGATACACACCCTTTTCTCCTCAGTTCCTCTGTCACACTTCTTAGAGATGTATCATGGAAAACTTTCTTTTTCCCAAAAGGGGAAAATAATTCCAGAAATTGACAGTAGTCATCAAAGGGACCAACCAGGTGAATACCAGGTGGTACTAGAGCTAATTCTGGAGACATGATGATTTGTTCCTATTGAATAATGTACCCTTTTCTTATGGGCAAAATCTGCAACTGATGTTGACAAAATTCAACATTCAAAAAGACCCCTCAAAACCTCTTCTCAGAATTAATCAATACTCTATAAGTAAAGAAACTCTTCAAGATATGAAGCTGATAATAGAAGATTACAAGGCTCAAGGCCTAATTGTCCCTTGTACTAGGCCCTTGTAGCATTCCCAGTTTAGTGGTGAGAAAACCTAAGGGCCAAGGGGAGAGGTTGTTCAGGACCTCCTCTGAGCAATAAACAACATTGCTATCCCTTGACACCCTGTGTTCCTGACTCCCATAATTTACTAACATCCATTCCTACTGGAAGAAGATTATTTACAATAATGTAGTGTCTTCTTTAGTATTCCAGTTGATAAAGCTAGCCAATACTTTTTGGCCTTCACTTGGGAAGAAAAACAATTCACCTAGACAGTAATGTGTCAGGGTTTTATTGAAAGTCTTTATTTCTCACAAATTATGAAGGCTGATCAGAATGATATAAAGTTCCTAGAGGTTTACCTTGTTGCAATACATGGATGATTTGCTTTTTTACTCTCCTTCTAGGACTCTTATAGGAAGATAGCAACCACTTGCTAAAGCTTTCAGTGTTCAAGGGACATAAATTTGTCAATGAAAAATAGTAGTTTTCCCAAGCCCTTATTGTAGAACTAGGACTACACCTAGATCCAGGTAGACTTCATGGTGTCCTAAGTTTCCCCAAACCCAAAACTAAGCAACTGAGAGGTTTTCTAGGGCTAATTGGTTATTGACAAAAATGAATTCTAAATTTCTCTTTCATGGACAACATCTCTATATTTTGCTCAACAATAACAACCTCAACCAAATTTTATGGGAAGAAAAAGATGCTTAGTTTTCAAGGCCTTAAAGGAGAGTTTGATAAACCTTCCTACCCTTGGACATTTCAATTATCTGATTCTCCCTTATTATATATATATATATATATATATATATATATATATATATATATATATATATATATATATCTTGTTTTTGTATCCATTCATTCAGTCTGTGTCTTTTGGTTGGGGTATTTAACACATTTACATTTCACATGATTATTGATACGTATGTTCCTATTACCATTTTCTTAATTGATCTGGGTTTGTTTTTGTATGTCTTTTCCTTCTCTTGTGTTTCCTGTTTACAGAAATTCCTTTATCATTTGTTGTAAAGCTGGTTTGGTGGTGCTCAATTCTCTAACTTTTGCTTGTCTGTAAAGGTTTTAATTTCTCTGTCGAATCTGAGTGAGATCCTTGCTGGGTAGAGTATTCTTTGTTGTAGGTTTTTTGCTCTCATCTCTTTAAATGTATCCTGCCACTCCCTTCTGGCCTGCAGAGTTTTTGTTGAAAGATCAGCTGTAAACCTTATGGAGATTCCTTTGTATGTTATATGTTGCTTTTCCCTTCCTGCTTTTAATATTTTTTTTTCTTTGTTTTAACTTTTGTTAGTTTGATTATTATGTGTCTCTGTGTGTTTCTCCTTGGGTTTATCCTGTATGGGACTCTGCACTTCCTGGGCTTGATTGACTATTTCCTTTACCATGTTGGGGAAGTTTTCATCTATAATCTCCTCAAATATTTTCTCACACCCTTTCTTTTTTTCTTCTTCTTCAGGGACACCTATAATTCAAATGTTGGTGTGCTTAATGTTGTCCCCAAAATCTCTGAGACTGTCCTCCATTCTTTTTATTCTTTTTTCTTTTCTCTGTTCTAAGACTGTTTTTTCCACCATTCTATCTCCAGCTTACTTATCCATTTTTCTGCCTCATTTATTCTGCTACTAACTGTTTCTAGAGTATTTCTCAATTTCAGTTGTTGTGTTCTAATGTGTTCTTCTAGGTCCTTGTTAATCATTTCTTGTTTTTCCTCTATTGTATTTCTGTGATTTGGATCATCTTTACTATCATTACTCTGAATTATTTTTCAGATAGTTTGCCTATTTCCTCTTCATTTATTTGGTTTTCTGTGTTTTTATCTTGCTCTTTGCCTGTAAGATATTTATCTGTCTTCTCATTTTGTCTAATTTACAGTATTTGAGGTCTCTTTTAACTATGTTGCAGGATTGTAGTTCCTCTTGCTTCTGTTCTCTGTGCCCAGTGGTGAGGTTGGTCCAGTGGGTTACATAGGTTTCCTGATAAGAGGAACTGGTGCCTGCATTCTGGGGAGTGGAGCTGAGTCTTTTCCCTTTGATGAGCAGGCCATGTTAGGTCGTGTGTTTTGGGGTGTCTGTGAGCTTAGTATGACTTTAGGTAGTCTGTGTGCTGATGAGTGGGTTTGTGTTCCTGTCTTGCTTGTTGTTTGTTGTGAGGTGTCCAGCATTGGGAGCTGCTCGCAGTTGGGTGGGGCCATGTCTTAGATTCAGATAGAGGCCTCTGTGAGAGCTCTCAGTGATGAATCTTCCCTGGGGCCAGGGATTCTCTAATAGTCCAGTATCCTGGATTCAGTGTTCCCACCCCAGAACCTCAGGCCTGACTTCCAATCGAGGAACCAAGACCCCACAAGTTGCTTGTCCTGGCCATAAAGGGGATTAAACAATAAAACAGACTAACAAACCCCAGACAAATTGTAAAAAGTAAAATCAAGCAAACAAAAACGGAAAGAAAGAAACATACACACACACACACACACTAAAGAAACAAAAACAGAGCCAAATAAATCAAAAAACAAGAGAACAGGGCTTCCCTGGTGGCACAGTGGTTGAGAGCCCACATGCCGATGCAGGGGACATGGGTTCGTGCCCCAGTCCAGGAAGATCTTGCACTCTGCGGAGCAGCTGGGCCCGTGATCCATTGCTGCTGAGCCTGCACATCTGGAGCCTGTGGTCCACAATGGGAGAGGCCACAACAGTGAGAGGCCCGTGTACAGAAAAAAATAAAAAAGATAAATAAATAAAATAAAATAAACAAAATCGAAAAATTAGGATAAAAACTAACAAAAACACAAAACCTAAAAACAAAATGAAAGCAGTGTGTCAGCTGAAGAAGAAAGCAAGGAAACGAACAAATCAATTAAAATGATTTAAAAAATACATAAATAAATAATAAAAGAAAAGAAAAGAGAAAGAGGAAAAAAACACAGGACAACAGAAAAGCAAAGTAGAAATAGAAACATAATATATATATATCTCAAAGAAATAGAAGAACAAATAAGGGAAAATAATACAGAATAACAGAAAAGCAAAGTAAAAATAGAAATATATTTAAAAAAATATGTCACAGAACACAAAAATCTTAAAAGACAAAATAAAAAAATACTAAAACCACACAGCAAATAAACAAACAAAAGAAAGAAAACAAAATAAAGCCAGAAGCAACAACAGAATGAATGAAATCATAAATTTAATAGCAATAAATATTTTTCCCTGGGGTCTCAGCTTAAAGTGTCCTTGCCCATGCTGTGAGCCACAGCCCACCTCTGCCTCCCCCAGAGGCTCTCCTCTGACTCTGGGCTGGTCTCTGGACCTGCTGTGGGACCTGTGGTGACCACTCAGACACTGATCTGGCCCAATTCCTGTTTGCGCTTTCCCACAACGTCCACAGCTGAAAGAACTGGACCGTTTTCATTTGTGGGAACACTCATTTTCTACTCAGATATTCCATAGGTATAGAGTCTACCTAGCTGATTGTGGTGACTTAATCTGCAGCTGATGGAAAGATTTTTTTTTAATTTTATTTATTTATTTATGGCTGTGTTGGGTCTTCATTTGTGTGTGAGGGCTTTCTCTAGTTGTGGCAAGTGGGGGCCACTCCTCATTGTGGTGCACGGGCCTCTCACTATCGTGACATCTCTTGTTGTGGTGCACAGGCTCCAGACATGCAGGCTCAGTAACTGTGGCTCACGGGGCCAGCTGCTCCATGGCATGTGGGATCTTCCCAGACCAGGGCTCGAACCCGTGTGTCCTGCATTGGCAGGTGGACTCTCAACCACTGCGCCACCAGGGAAGCCCCTGATGGAAAGATTTTTGATCTTCTTCCTTAGTCGCCCTGTCCCTGGGGTTCAGCTTTGGTTTTTATTCCTACCTCTGCATGTGGACCACCCACAGGTGTCTGGTCCTGAGGCTACCTTGGAGCTCTTGGGTCTGCCCCAGTGAGAACAGGGCTCAGAGATGGTATGACTGCTTGGATAGTGGCAGCCCTGGTGGTCCCAAAGGTGCAGGGAAGCCGGCAGCCACAGGTGCAAGAGATATAGGAAATTTCCCACATTTTAAAATATAAAAAAATGTCTTTAATAACTACCCATTTACACAGAAGAAAATGTCTGTCTATAAACCAGGAAGCAGGTTCTCACCAGATACTGAATCTGCTGACCCTTTGATCTTGGATATTCTAGCCTTTGGAACTGTGAGAAGTAAATGTTTGTTGTTTATAAGCAAAAAAAAAAAAAAAAAAGTGACCACCGATTTATATGAATCATTTTGACATTATTATCATTTCTTTCAAAAAATTTGTATGTGTGGAGTCAGTATCCAAGTGCTTCAGAGATATACATATATCTCCAAAATACCAGTAAATTTATTCTGGTAATTTTTCCTAAGGAAAGTTTATATCTACTTACAGTTCCAGCAGATCTATATGAAAGTTCCTTTTTATGAGTACCCTCTGTTCATTCTTCATATATAAAATGTGTAAATGTTTATTTCATTAATATCATTTACTTTCACATATAAAGTTTAATCAACTTGGTACCATAGGGGAGACCACAAACTAGGACACCTAAACACAGGTAAAACAGAGAGGCTTCTTATAAGAGATGGGTTTATGATGGATGATTCTGAGAAGGAATTAAGGAAGTGTGTATCAGATCTATTTGGATGCTGTCAAGAAATAGGATCATATAATGACAAAATATCTTAGTTCACTAATCTAGGAGGTGGAAACATTGATGGTCCACTGGAGTTCTTATTAGTAATGAAGTAGCAGCCATGAGAAGAATTTTAGACATTATTTTGTCTTTGTGAACTGGCCTTGTTTCTTTCTTGTCCCAAACACGGTCGTGGTATGTTTTTATCTGAACATTTTTGTGAACAGTATGTTTTGGCTGTCAGCAAGGTCATTTTTCACATTTTTTTTAGTAGGTAGAGTTATTTGCTGATTGCCTCATCTGTTTAACTAATGTCACATCAAGTAACTGAGGTATAATAATCACATTTAATAGTGCAAAATTGAACAGCAAGAAAAAAGAGTAGGAAGAGGAAATACTCTAATTTTACCATTTTAATTTTATGGAAGAATATATATTGTTGCAAAACTAGAAAGTAAAAGGTTTTATATAAAGTTATAATTATGAATATAGCAACTGTGGCACAAAATATAAACCTTCCTGATTATCTGAAGAATTGCACATAAAGTAAATAGACAACAGAATGAAACTTAAAAAGCCTACAAAAAAAGAATTAAAGTATAAGTAATACAATTAATACCAAATATAGCTACCATATTAGCATATGTCATTAGGATTTTTCTCTATTAAAAGCAATATATTTTCATATTATACCATATTATCCAACATAGTATGCTACAAAGAATAATCTAAAGTATAGCATAATTGTTGAAAATAAAAGTATGGGCAAAAATATACTGGCATATGTACATGATAAAGAAAAAAAAACACACTGGTCAGATCTAAACATCAAACAAAGGAATTCTACTCAAAGTTTTAAATAAAATGTATTTTCTAATGCTAAAAAGTATTATTCACAATGAACATGGCAATGATGATTTTTTTTGTTCACTGTATTATAAAATAATAAGAACATTCATAAAAATAAGATTGGAGAAAACAAAAGGAAAAGTACACTTATAGCAAAAATGAATATAAATATTTTGTTCAAGAAAGAAATCTAATGAAAAATTTAGGGAAGATTATTTTGTTAAAATGGCCACACTAACCAAAGCACTCTACAGATTCAATGCAACCTCTATGCAAATTCCAAAGGTGTTTTTTACAGAAATAGAAAAAAAATACCCTAAAATTAATATATTGCATTTTTTAAATAGAATTACAAAGAACTCCAAATAGCCAAAACAATGTTGAGAAAGAAGCACAAAGCTGGAGGCATCTCGCTTCCTGATTTCAAAATATATTACAAAGCTATGGTAAAACTGTGTGGCTCTGGCATAAAGACAAAAGTACAATCCAATACTATAGAATAGAGAACCCAGGAATAAACCCATGCACATATAGATATTCCATTACTTATGATGAGGTCACCTCCTGATAAATGCATCGTAAGTTGAAAGTATTTTAAATCAAAAATGCATTTAATGTACCTAACCTACCAATCAGGATCAGCATAGCTTAAACTAGTCTACCTTAAACATGCTCAGAACACTTACATTAGCTTACAGTTGGGCAAAATCATCTAACACAAAGCCTATTTTATAGTGAAGTGCAGAATAGCTCATGTAATTCATTAAAACTGTACTGAAGGTGACAAACATAATGATTATATGGGTACAGAATAATTGTAATTACATTGGTCATTCCCCCTTGTGATTGCTTGGCTCCCTGAGTGCCTTGCTGTCACTGTACCAAATATTTTTACCTTGGGGAAAGATTAGAAATTAAAAATTAGAAGTATGTTTTCTACTGAATGTTTGTTACTTCCCACCATTGTAAAGCTGAAGAATCATAAAGTTGAACCACCATAATTCAGGGACTGTCTGTACAGCCAACTGCTCTTTGACAAGGGTGCCAGAAACATACAATGGGGAAAGTAGAGTCTGTTCAATAAAGTGTTTAAAAATGATGTAACCTCCAAAATGCAATAAACTAAGTGGCATATAAAAAAAAGTTGGGAAAACTGAATATCTACATAAAAATAATCAAATTGGATCTTTTGTTTACATGCTGCACAACAATAAAAATCAAATTGATGGGGGATTAAATGCATAAACTAAAGATATGTAGCTATAAAACTCAGAGACGAAAACAGCAGAAAACTTTAGGACATTGTCCTTGACAATGTTTATTTTTCGAATGTGATATTCAAAGCACAGGCAACAAAAGCAAAAATAGATAAGTAAACTTATATCAAACTAAAAAGCTTCTGAACAGCAAAATAAACAATTAACTAAATAAAAATGCAGTCTATGGAATGGGAAGAACTATTTACAAAACATACATCAGATAATAGGTGAATATTAAACATGTATAAGGAATTACTGTAACTCAATAGCAAAAAAAAGAAAAAAAAAGAAAAAGAAAAAAAATACTCAGCTAAAAAAAATAGACAAAGGACTTGAAGAGACTTTCTCTAAAGGTAACATATAATTGGTCAACAGGTATATGAAAAGATGGTCAACATCATTAATCACCAGGGAAATGCAAATCAAAATAATGAGTTATCACCTCATGCCTGTAAGGATGTATGGAAATATCATTATCACGTTATCAAACAAAGTATAACAAGTGTTGGAGAGGTTGTGGAGAAATTGGAACCCTCAAGATTGACAAGAATGTAAAATGGGTCAGCTGCTGTGGAAAACTCTATGGAGGTTCCTCAAGAACTACCATAAGACTCAGCCATCATACTCCTAAGTCTTTATCCAAAGGAATTGAAATCTGGATCTTGAAGAGCTATTTGCACTCCCATGCTCATAGCAGCACTATTTACAGTAGCCAAGATGTGGAAACAATATAAATGTCCATTCATTGATGAATGAGTAAAGATAATGTGTTATATACACACAATCGAATATTACTTGGCCATAAAAAGGGAAATCCTGCCATAAGCGACAACCCAGATGAACCTTGAGGACATTATGCTAAGTGAAATAAGCCAGTCACAGGAGGACAAATACTGCATAATTACACTTCTATGAAGTATTTAAAATAATAAAACTCATCAAAGCATAGAGTAGAATTGTGGTTTCCAGAGGCTGCTATGTCAGTGAAATGAAGAGTGGCTATTCAAGTCTAAAGTTTCAGCTATGTAAGATTAATAAGTTCTAGAGATCTGCTGTACACCATTGTGCCTGTAGTTAACAATACTGTATTGTACACTTAAAACTTTGTTAAGACTGTAGATCTCATGTTAACTGTTTTTACTACAATAAAAATAAATAAAGAAAAAGAAAGACAAGAAATACTGGTAGCCACCAGAAATTAGAAGAAACGAGAAAGATTCTTACACAGTCCTTCTTATGGGAATGCAGCCTTGCCAACACCTTGATTTTGGACTTCTGACCTCTAGATCAGTGAAAGCATAATTTTTAGTTGTTATATGCCACCAAGTCTGTGGTAATTTGTTATTATAGCCATAGAAAATTAATACACTGTATAATGAAAATAGAGAATACACTGTCTTGCTAAGGTCTGGAGGACATTCACATAACATGACTACTATATTTATCTGAATCTGAAATTCCATTAGTTGGAAGAAGTATCATTATTTTGTGAGCTAGTAAAATAAAAGTCATACTGCCAATCACAATTGTAATACACCTTTGATTGATACACATGCACCAATTATACTGTAAGATAATGGATTAGGTTTTGTCAAATGTTTTGTCTGTATCTTTTGAGGGAGTTATATGGTATTTCTTCTGAGTGTGTTGCTATGGTGATTTGCATTTATTCATTTTAAGATGATGAACCAACCTTGTGTTCCTAGGATAAATCCCATTTGGTCATCATGTATAACATTCTTTATTTATTGCTGTATTTGATTTACTAATATTTCATCAAAGATCTCTGAGACTATATTTCTGAAGGTATTGACCTCTAAGATGTTTTCACAGTCTCTCACAAAATTTTTGAATTTATTTGTGTTTGGGAACAAATTACTGATTTTAATTCTTAGTAAGTAAGCTATGGTAGTTTGCTTTTTTATGGAATTTATCAATTTCACTCTATGATATCAAGTTTATTGGCATAACTAGATAACTAATATTCCATTAGTAGCTCTATAATGTCTTTAAGACCTATAGAAATGTCCTTTCTCTCATTACTGCTGTTGGCAATTATGGTAACATATACTTATTTTTGTAACAATCTTTACAGAGACCTATTATTATTGATCAAAGAAGAAAGTTTGAGTTTTATTGATGTTTTTAAACTGTTTTTTCTTCATGATCTTAGTGATTTCTGCTTTTATCTTTATTATTTTCTTTCTTCTTCCTGCATTAGATTTAATTGTCTTCATCTTCTAGTTTCTTAAGGTGGAATTTTTGACTTTTTGACTTTTTGATTTTCTTGCTGTCTTTTGTATAAGCATTTAATACAATATTTTTTTCCCTAAGCACTATTTTCTCTGTCTCACAAATTGTAGTATTTTGTTTCCATTATTATTAAATAAGAATATTTTAAAATATTTCCTCTGTGTGTGTGGGGGGGGGGGGAGACATAGAGACACATAGACAAAGGGAAAAAAGAGAAAGTGAGACTGTTGAATGCTTGTAACTTGAATTACCAGCCTTTTGAACAACTTCAGGTGCATCTGTTTAACATTAATCATTCATTTATTTCTCACAACACAATTATGATGTAGATACTATTAATACCCATGTATTGCAGATAAAGAAATGAAGGCTTACAGAGATGTAGTAACTCACCTAACATCTCATAAACTAGTGACAGGTAGAATAGGTAATTTAATCTGTTTAGTCTTACACAAAGCCCATTCTTTTAGCCACTACAGGATGGAACTTATTGCTCCTCTTTAAAATTAAGGTTCAGAAATTTCACTAGCTTATATTTGTTTATGTATCTTTGCTCAATATTCCTATCTTGAAATTGGTGGATTATTACAATAAGAAATTTAAATATGATCTCAGGTCAGGAAAAAAAAATCCTTCTATTATATCTTAATTCTCTCTATATATTCTGGAAATTATAAAAATAAAATTTTGATCTTCTAGATTGGTTTCTAAATATTTTAATCACTGTTTATATTTATTTTTATTATTGAACTAAATTCTGATAAAAAATCTCAAGTTGCCTTCTAATTAATTCATTAGGTTTTCAGAAGAATTCATTTTCATTTTGAAATTTTTAAGAAAAAAAGAGGTAGGCACTTACATACGCTTTTATAAAACTGGGTAAATTAGGAGGAAAGATTATTGTAGCAACAAAATAACATAAAGAAGATTATGGATAAAAAGTCTACATAAGTTGATTATTTGATTTCCATTGAAATATAAAAAGACGGCCATACTAGGAACATGGCAATACACAAGTGTATTAAATGAATGCAATTGGTTCCTGTGGGAGGGTGTTTGCCTGGTTCTAGTGTGCCAGATTCAGTCTTAAATTATTAAAATCTGATTTTTAATAATTGCTCTCACGTTGTCTTTGCTCACTGATCTCTATGTTTTGTCTCTTCCCTGTTCTCCAATTTTTTTTTTCTTTACTGATGTCTGCTCTTGTTTTATCAGTATATCCTCCTCCTCTTTCATGGAGAAAGTATTTCAGGTACTCTGCAATGATTCTTTTCTATCTGCTCATCTTTTCTAAGTTCAAGAGTTTTCTTAAAGCTCTATCTATTGCTATTTGTCCTCAGAAGTAGAGGAAATAAAAGACATTTGTGCATCTCTTTTTTCCTAAATTCATTTTACCACTTCTTTTGAAAGGTGTAAAAGTAATTCTAAATCTTTTCGTGGAGAATGTAGAGTGAATCAAAGATGATTTTGAACTAGTCAGTAAGACAGGATGGCATGGAATGCTTTGAATTCTCATATTAGTAAAAATCCCTTTTTCTGATTAAGAAAACATAGTTGTGTCCCAACCTCTGTAGAATAACATGTAGACTCTGCCCCCTACCCCTTTTGAGGGAAGATAGAGAAGAGTTCAAATATGTGCAAGTAGCTCTGTGGAAAACTAAAAATAATTTGGAAAACTAAAAATCCAAACTCATTTATCTGTATTTCTTTAGCTTGTTATAAGCTCACAAGCCTTCTTCTTTAAGAAATGAGAGAATGTTTATATTGAAGAGAGATTTTACTTTTCTAAAATTAGGATGTTTTACCCTGTGTTCTTATCCAACTAATTCAAGTTAATTCATAACACTGTGATAGGAATATACTTATAAAATTTGTGTCACCTGAATATTC